>NC_135236.1:171761625-172064655 GCF_051348905.1 Ranitomeya variabilis | reverse complement strand
AGAAATCCTGATTCCAGTGATATATCACTTACTGGGCTGCTTGCAGCCATTCTGATAAAATCACTGTTTTCTCTGCTGCAGATCTATCAGTTCTCTGAATACCGAGCTCTGTATAACCTCGGCCACACCAGTGATTAGCAGCTTTCTAAGTACACTGAGAATAGGCAGAAAGCTGCCAATCAGTGGTGGGGACGTGGGTATTCAGAGCTCATGAATATGGAGGACTATATGGCAGCAGGTTTACTAGTCCTCTTTGGTGATAATATCCTGCTGAAGCCCAATAAGTGACATCGCTGGAATCAGGGTCTCAGTCAGAGCGGGAGCCGAGTGTCACTGCTCTGTGCTCCGATCCTCTCACATGAGATAATGGCAGCACAGGTGCGGAGGAGACGGAGAAAGTAATTTCTCCATCTCCTCTATTGCCGACATCCGCGGTAATCAGACTGCACTTGGATGATGTCTGAGTGCAGTCAGCTGTTTCACATGCACCCTTAGACTTGTATGGGTGTATGTGATCCAATTGATCGCAGCTCTGCACTGCCCCGTTGTATAACATTGGGCCGAGTGCTACCTGATAAAACATCAGAGAGCACTCGGCCGTGTTATACAGCAGTGTGAACAAGCCCTAAGGTGTATAGTTTTGTTTTCACAATATGCTTCCAAATGGCACATGTGAGACCCCCTCAGTGCTGGTACATATAATGTCGTGTTATCAGCCCTGAAGTACTGGGACATGTAGCATACCAGTACAGCACAGGTTTGTGTCACTGGGAGAACATAGTGAGCACCCAGTCCGCTGCGGACATGTAGAAACAGCCGGTCATTCCCTGGGGCTCTGTGCACATCTGGATTTCTGTGACAGTATAAGTGGCTTTAGATGAGCGCTGCTCTGGAGACATGCCCCTACTCTGCAATGATTCCTACAGTAGACCCAGAGGATTACCCCTGGGAAGAGTCATGTTACACAAACTCTGACTACTACTCTTTGCAGCATAAACTAAAACCAGGCCCCCCAGATCACCCAGATCCTGCTTACTAACAGTTTGGGTCTCCTGCTTCACAGATCGTCCGGGACAGCAGCATCAAAATGAAGAGAACGGCAGCTAGTGAAGACCCTGCCAGTGACTGTGGGGGTACAGTCAGTCTTCTCATCAGGAACTGTCCCAAGCAGAGGCAGATGCCCCCATCCTGCACATGGCTCCGGGGCTCCTTTGGATGACATGATGTGCCCGTGCACATTTCTTGATGCCATGCGGTGCCACGCTGCGGTTGAAGACATCTGTGGATAATGTAGGGTCGTCTGTTGTCTTTAAAGGTGCGGCATCTCATAGTGAATCTCCAGTCTAACCCTGCAGCATATGGACTGGCGGAGGTTGAGGGCCCGGCGGGTCTGTAAATGAGATCCATAAGTGAATGATTCATGAAGTACGATACAAGACAGATGATTGTACGGCCGCGTGTACATGCTGCACATAAGACCCCATGTACGACTAGATAATGACCCTCCAACCCTTTTGCAGACAGTAACTACAAAGCCATCTGGAAGACGGATCAAATAGCAGAGCGTTGTAGTCAGCCGCAGCGCATAAAGACACATGAAAGGATCATATCACATAAAACAGTAATGCAGCGGACTGACCCTGCACTTATCAGGGGATAGGAAAATATTCTGCAAGAAATTTGTCAGTTCATGCCCAAACGTCGTATTTATGAAGCGCTGCCCAAATTACCGCTTACAATGGCGGAAAAAAGGTCTGAGGTCCTCAATCTGCAATCTGTAATACTCCACGGTCACACCATGTTTCTCAGGAGAACGATGGCGGTGAGAAATTTTTGCCAAAACTGTAAGATGTGTCACATTCTCCAACAGATATTCATCCATGCTTAAAGGGGTGTCATATAATATTCACTTTTCATAAAGGGGTTGTCCACTATCGCCCCAACCCCAGTTTAATTAATTAAGAATCCCATATAAAATGAAGTACACTGAGCTCTGGAAGTAGCGGCCGCTCTGTGGTTTCTGCTCATCCTTTCTCCATCAGGGCGGCCGCTCTGTGGTTGCTGCTCATCCTTTCTCCATCAGGGCGGCCGCTCTGTGCTTGCTGCTCATCATTTCTCCATCAGGGCGGCCGCTCTGTGGTTGCTGCTCATCCTTTCTTCATCAGGGCGGCCGCTCTGTGGTTGCTGCTCATCCTTCCTCATTCAGAGTGGCCGCTCTGTGGTTGCTGCTCATCCTTTCTTCATCAGGGCGGCCATTCTGTGGTTGCTGCTCATCCTTTCTACATCAGGGCGGCCGCTCTGTGGTTGCTGCTCATCCTTTCTCCATCAGGGCGGCCGCTCTGTGGTTGCTGCTCATCATTTCTCCATCAGAGCGGCCGTTCTGTGGTTGCTGCTCATCCTTTCTCCATCAGGGCGGCCGCTCTGTGGTTGCTGCTCATCCTTCCTCATTCAGAGTGGCCGCTCTGTGGTTGCTGCTCATCCTTTCTCCATCAGGGCGGCCGCTCTGTGGTTGCTGCTCATCCTTTCTTCATCAGGGCGGCCGTTCTGTGGTTGCTGCTCATCCTTTCTTCATCAGGGCGGCCGCTCTGTGGTTGCTGCTCATCCTTCCTCATTCAGAGTGGCCGCTCTGTGGTTGCTGCTCATCCTTTCTTCATCAGGGCGGCCATTCTGTGGTTGCTGCTCATCCTTTCTCCATCAGGGCGGCCGCTCTGTGGTTGCTGCTCATCCTTTCTCCATCAGGGCGGCCGCTCTGTGGTTGCTGCTCATCATTTCTCCATCAGGGCGGCCGTTCTGTGGTTGCTGCTCATCCTTTCTCCATCAGGGCGGCCGCTCTGTGGTTGCTGCTCATCCTTCCTCATTCAGAGTGGCCGCTCTGTGGTTGCTGCTCATCCTTTCTCCATCAGGGCGGCCATTCTGTGGTTGCTGCTCATCCTTTCTCCATCAGGGCGGCCGTTCTGTGGTTGCTGCTCATCCTTTCTCCATCAGGGCGGCCGCTCTGTGGTTGCTGCTCATCCTTCCTCAATCAGGGCGGCCGCTCTGTGGTTGCTGCTCATCATTTCTCCATCAGGGCGGCCGTTCTGTGGTTGCTGCTCATCCTTTCTCCATCAGGGCGGCCGCTCTGTGGTTGCTGCTCATCCTTCCTCATTCAGAGTAGCCGCTCTGTGGTTGCTGCTCATCCTTTCTCCATCAGGGCGGCCGCTCTGTGGTTGCTGCTCATCATTTCTCCATCAGGGCGGCTGCTGTGGTTGCTGCTCATCCTTTCTCCATCAGGGCGGCCGCTCTGTGGTTGCTGCTCATCCTTTCTCCATCAGGGCGGCCGCTCTGTGGTTGCTGCTCATCCTTTCTCCATCAGGGCGGCCTTTCTGTGGTTGCTGCTCATCCTTTCTCCTTCAGGGCGGCCGCTCTGTGGTTGCTGTTCATCCTTTCTCCATCAGGGCGGCCATTCTGTGGTTGCTGCTCATCCTTTCTCCATCAGGGCGGCCGCTCTGTGGTTGCTGCTCATCCTTTCTCCATCAGGGCAGCCGCTCTAGCACCCCCTATTGGAAGTAACAATCCTAAAAGTCAATGTCATCAGATAGCGTGCACTCAGACGGCCTTATAACTCGGACCAATATAGGACTGCAGTGCATGGACTAGCTGGCGGCTCTCCCGACCTGAGTGTGACAGCTTCCCATATTTCTATGCAGCAGTCTCGCTCGGATTGGGAGAGCGTTAAGGTTCCGGATTATACGGCCGTCTGACAGCGCCCTTACAGTGAATGTACACTGTTTTTATTTTATACGGGGTCCTGAACTGAGTAAGCAGGGCTGTCCAGTAGTGGTCATCAATATCAGATCAGTGACAGCTGCTGACACCCCTGACACCCCACTGATCAGCCACCATCAGCTCCTGCAGGATGTGAACAATGAATGGAGCTGAGCTGCACAGATCAGTCAGTGATTAGCAGCCATTGTAGGAGCTGACAGCTGCTGGCTGGAGAAGGTGCGGGACATCATACCGCCACCGATATATTCAGGACCTATCCCGAGGAAAAGTCAACAATATCATATCACTGCACCACCCCTTTAACATTTACCACAAAAAAATAAGGAAAAGAGACAACTAGAACGGCCCTAAAGAGGCCACTTTTGGGGGTGGTTTTGTAAGCTTTGCCCTTTTGGGGATCAGTTCATGTGACGGTCCCACAAAGCTAGAACTGTTGGGCAACACAAAAGGCTGGAGATTTACCAAAACTGGTGCAGCAGAAAAGTAGAGAGTGATCGACCGTGGCGACCAATCAGATTCCAGGTTCTAATTTTCCATTGGAAAATGTTCTTTGGAAAAGCTTATGTCTAAGGTGTTGCTCTAGGCAACTACTGCACTCTGCTCCAGCTGTGATAACGCTCCGCTATACATGACATGAGACTGCGCTGGCTGCGACAATTGTGATAATCACTCGCTAAATGACGACCGTCACTTTACAGAAGACATATTAGTGGCGGACAGAAAAAACGTGTAGATATGTACGAGTATATATAAATATATATCTATGTGTGTATAATGTGTTTATGTATATATGTGTATGTTTGTGTATATCTGTATAATTATGCCATCTAATTCCTGTAGTTCGGATTTCCCCCTTTCGCTATGTAATCTTGTTCTTCCATTTGTGCAGATGATCAGCTCATCATGTCAGTGACCATCAGTGATGATCGGGGCTGTGGCACTTTCTCCACGTTTGGGGCCATCCCTTTAATAATGACCCCGATATGTAGCTTTCTCCTGTGAGCCATCTCCATCAGGGCTGAGACTATTGGTGTCAGTGTTCCCAGCAGTGCCCGCAGCCATCCTGCCCGCGCCGCGGACTTGTATTTATTGACTCTGCCTCCCCGGACACAGGGGAAGCCGGCGGCGGGCAGACACGGGGCGGGGAGGAGCCGGAGGAGGCCGGGAGAGGCGCTAACCCTGTGTCCCTGTGCACCCCCCGGACCTCTGCCCCAGGCAGCCTCTCACCTCCCCTCCTCAGGAGCTCTGGGTCCGGCTGGAATGCTCCTCCATCCCTCCTTCGGGGGTCTCTGGCCAGGGTGGCAGCCCCCTTCCCTTTCCCCGGACTCTGCCTGGAGCTCAAGGGACGGACAGCTCAGTATGGAAGGGCTGGGAGCTCACTGCCTCTCTCCAACCAGGGAGCAGAGGGAAAAGCAAACAGAGATGCTACCTAGACGGACAGCAGAGGTGTGGAGGAGGGGCCGGGGACAGCAGGGACCATGGCGGAGACAGCCGGGGCTGGAGCGTCCGGGGAGCAGTGTGAGGCGCAGACATTCAGCTCCTGCCTGTCACCTGGGAACGAGGGAAGGAGGCAGCAGCCACACCAGGAATACCAGTGCAAAGGCGAGACTGAGAGTGTGCGCTGTGTACCCGCCACAGAGCCACCATGTCAGGCACTACATACCTAGCAGTGGGCACAGAGCCACCATGTCACATACTACATACATAGCAGTGGGTAAAGAGCCACCATGTCAGGTACTACATACCTAGCAGTGGGTACAGAGCCACCATGTCAGGTACTACATACCTAGCAGTGGATGCAGTGCCACTATGTCAAATACTACATACCTAGCAGTGGGTACAGAGCCACCATGTCAGGCACTACATACCTAGCAGTGGATGCAGTGCCACTATGTCAAATACTACATACCTAGCAGTGGGTACAGAGCCACCATGTCAGGCACTACATACCTAGCAGTGGCCAAAGAGCCACCATGCCAGGCACTACATACCTAGCAGTGGCCACAGAGCCACCATGTCAGGCACTACTTACCTAGCAGTGGGTACAGTGCCACCATGTCAGATACTACATACCTAGCAGTGGGCACAGAGCCACCATGTCAGGCACTACATACCGAGCAGTGGGCACAGTGCCACCATGTCAGGCACTACATACCTAGCAGTGGGCACAGAGCCACCATGTCAGGCACTACATACCGAGCAGTGGGCACAGAGCCACCATGTCACATACTACATACATAGCAGTGGGTAAAGAGCCACCATGTCAGGTACTACATACCTAGCAGTGGGTACAGAGCCACCATGTCAGGTACTACATACCTAGCAGTGGATGCAGTGCCACTATGTCAAATACTACATACCTAGCAGTGGGTACAGAGCCACCATGTCAGGCACTACATACCTAGCAGTGGCCAAAGAGCCACCATGCCAGGCACTACATACCTAGCAGTGGCCACAGAGCCACCATGTCAGGCACTACTTACCTAGCAGTGGGTACAGTGCCACCATGTCAGATACTACATACCTAGCAGTGGGCACAGAGCCACCATGTCAGGCACTACATACCGAGCAGTGGGCACAGTGCCACCATGTCAGGCACTACATACCTAGCAGTGGGCACAGAGCCACCATGTCAGGCACTACATACCGAGCAGTGGGCACAGTGCCACCATGTCAGGCACTACATACCTAGCAGTGGGCACAGAGCCACCATGTCAGGCACTACATACCGAGCAGTGGGCACAGAGCCACCATGTCAGGCACTACATACCGAGCAGTGGGCACAGAGCCACCATGTCAGATACTACATACCTAGCAGTGGGTACAGAGCCACCATGTCACATACTACATACCTAGCAGTGGGTACAGTGCCACCATGTCAGGCACTACATACCTAGCAGTGGGTACAGAGCCACCATGTCACATACTACATACCTAGCAGTGGGCACAGAGCCACCATGTCATGCACTACATACCTAGCAGTGGGTACAGTGCCACCATGTCAGGCACTACATATCTAGCAGTGGGTACAGAGCCACTATGTCAGGCATTACATACCTAGCAGTGGGTACAGTGCCACCATGTCAGGCACTACATACCTAGCAGTGGGTACAGAGCCACTATGTCAGGCATTACATACCTAGCAGTGGGTACACAGCCACCATGTCAGATACTACATACCTAGCAGTGGGTACAGAGCCACCATGTCAGGCACTACATATCTAGCAGTGGGTACAGAGCCACTATGTCAGGCATTACATACCTAGCAGTGGGCACAGAGCCACCATGTCAGGCACCACATACCGAGCAGTGGGTACAGAGCCACCATGTCACATACTACATACCTAGCAGTGGGCACAGTGCCACCATGTCAGATACTACATACCTAGCAGTGGGTACAGAGCCACCATGTCAGGCACCACGTACCTAGCAGTGGGTACAGAGCCACCATGTCACATACTACATACCTAGCAGTGGGTACAGTGCCACCATGTCAGATACTACATACCTAGCAGTGGGCACAGTGCCACCATGTCATGCACTACATACCTAGCAGTGGGTACAGAGCCACCATGTCAGGCACCACGTACCTAGCAGTGGGTACAGAGCCACCATGTCACATACTACATACCTAGCAGTGGGTACAGTGCCACCATGTCAGATACTACATACCTAGCAGTGGGCACAGTGCCACCATGTCATGCACTACATACCTAGCAGTGGGCACAGAGCCACCATGTCACATACTACATACCTAGCAGTGGGTACAGTGCCACCATGTCAGGCACTACATACCTAGCAGTGGGTACAGAGCCACCATGTCACATACTACATACCTAGCAGTGGGTACAGTGCCACCATGTCAGATACTACATACCTAGCAGTGGGTAAAGAGCCACCATGTCACATACTACATACCTAGCAGTGGGCACAGAGCCACCATGTCATGCACTACATACCTAGCAGTGGGTACAGTGCCACCATGTCAGGCACTACATATCTAGCAGTGGGTACAGAGCCACTATGTCAGGCATTACATACCTAGCAGTGGGCACAGAGCCACCATGTCAGGCACCACATACCGAGCAGTGGGTACAGAGCCACCATGTCACATACTACATACCTAGCAGTGGGCACAGTGCCACCATGTCAGATACTACATACCTAGCAGTGGGTAAAGAGCCACCATGTCAGGCACCACGTACCTAGCAGTGGGTACAGAGCCACCATGTCACATACTACATACCTAGCAGTGGGTACAGTGCCACCATGTCAGATACTACATACCTAGCAGTGGGCACAGTGCCACCATGTCATGCACTACATACCTAGCAGTGGGTACAGAGCCACCATGTCAGGCACCACGTACCTAGCAGTGGGTACAGAGCCACCATGTCACATACTACATACCTAGCAGTGGGTAAAGAGCCACCATGTCACATACTACATACCTAGCAGTGGGCACAGTGCCACCATGTCATGCACTACATACCTAGCAGTGGGTACAGAGCCACCATGTCAGGCACTACATACCTAGCAGTGGGTACAGAGCCACCATGTCAGATACTACATACCTAGCAGTGGGTACAGAGCCACCGTGTCAGGCACTACATACCTAGCAGTGGGTACAGTACCACCATGTCAGGCACTACATATCTAGCAGTGGGTACAGAGCCACTATGTCAGGCATTACATACCTAGCAGTGGGTACAGTGCCACCATGTCAGGCACTACATACCTAGCAGTGGGTACAGAGCCACCATGTCAGATACTACATACCTAGCAGTGGGTACAGTGCCACCATGTCAGATACTACATATCTAGCAGTGGGTACAGAGCCACCATGTCAGACACTACATACCTAGCAGTAGGTACAGTGCCACCATGTCAGATACTACATACCTAGCAGTGGGTACAGAGCCACCATGTCAGATACTACATACCTAGCAGTGGCCACAGAGCCACCATGTCAGGCACTACATACCTAGCAGTTGGTACAGTGCCACCATGTCAGGCACTACATACCCAGCAGTGGGTACAGAGCCACCATGTCAGGCACTACATGCCTAGCAGTGGGTACAGTGCCACCATGTCAGGCACTACATACCTAGCAGTGGGTACAGTGCCACCATACTACATACCTAGCAGTGGGTACAGAGCCACCATGTCAGGTACTACATACCTAGCAGTGGGTACAGTGCCACCATGTCAGATACTACATACCTAGCAGTGGATACAGTGCCACTATGTCAAATACTACATACCTAGCAGTGGGTACAGAGCCACCATGTCAGGCACTACATACCTAGCAGTGGCCAAAGAGCCACCATGCCAGGCACTACATACCTAGCAGTGGCCACAGAGCCACCATGTCAGGCACTACTTACCTAGCAGTGGGTACAGTGCCACCATGTCAGATACTACATACCTAGCAGTGGGTACAGAGCCACCATGTCAGGCACTACTTACCTAGCAGTGGGTACAGTGCCACCATGTCAGATACTACATACCTAGCAGTGGGTACAGAGCCACCATGTCAGGCACTACATACCTAGCAGTGGCCAAAGAGCCACCGTGTCAGGCACTACATACCTAGCAGTGGCCACAGAGCCACCATGTCAGGCACTACTTACCTAGCAGTGGGTACAGAGCCACCATGTCAGGCACTACATACCTAGCAGTGGGCACAGTGCCACCATGTCAGGCACTACATACCTAGCAGTGGGTACAGAGCCACCATGTCAGGCACTACATACCGAGCAGTGGGTACAGTGCCACCATGTCAGGCATTACATACCTAGCAGTGGGTACAGTGCCACCATGTCAGGCACTACGTACCTAGCAGTGGGCACAGTGCCACCATGTCAGGCACTACATACCTAGCAGTGGGTACAGTGCCACCATGTCAGGCACTACATACCTAGCAGTGGGTACAGAGCCACTATGTCAGGCATTACATACCTAGCAGTGGGTACAGTGCCACCATGTCAGGCACTACATACCTAGCAGTGGGTACAGAGCCACTATGTCAGGCATTACATACCTAGCAGTGGGTACACAGCCACCATGTCAGATACTACATAACTAGCAGTGGGTACAGTGCCACCATGTCAGGTACTACATACCTAGCAGTGGGTACAGAGCCACCATGTCAAGTACTACATACCTAGCAGTGGGTACAGAGCCACCATGTCAGGCACTACATACCTAGCAGTGGGTACAGTGTCATCATGTCAGGTACTACATACCTAGCTGTGGGTACAGAGCCACCATGTCAGGCACTACATACCTAGCAGTGGGTACAGAGCCACCATGTCAGGCACTACATACCTAGCAGTGGGTACAGAGCCACCATGTCAGATACTACATACCTAGCAGTGGGTACAGAGCCACCGTGTCAGGCACTACATACCTAGCAGTGGGTACAGTGCCATCATGTCAGGTACTACATACCTAGCTGTGGGTACAGAGCCACCATGTCAGGCACTACATACCTAGCAGTGGGTACAGAGCCACCATGTCAGATACTACATACCTAGCAGTGGGTACAGAGCCACCATGTCAGATACTACATACCTAGCAGTGGCCACAGAGCCACCATGTCAGGCACTACATACCTAGAAGTGGGCACATTGCCACCATGTCAGGCACTACATACCTAGCAGTTGGTACAGTGCCACCATGTCAGGCACTACATACGTAGCAGTGGGTACAGAGCCACCATGTCAGGCACTACATGCCTAGCAGTGGGTACAGTGCCACCATTTCAGGCACTACATACCTAGCAGTGGGTACAGTGCCACCATGTCAGATACTACATACCTAGCAGTGGGTACAGAGCCACCATGTCAGGTACTACATACCTAGCAGTGGGTACAGTGCCACTATGTCAGATACTACATACCTATCAGTGGGTACAGAGCCACCATGTCAGGCACTACATACCTAGCAGTGGCCAAAGAGCCACCATGCCAGGCACTACATACCTAGCAGTGGCCACAGAGCCACCATGTCAGGCACTACTTACCTAGCAGTGGGTACAGTGCCACCATGTCAGATACTACATACCTAGCAGTGGGTACAGAGCCACCATGTCAGGCACTACATACCTAGCAGTGGCCAAAGAGCCACCGTGTCAGGCACTACATACCTAGCAGTGGCCACAGAGCCACCATGTCAGGCACTACTTACCTAGCAGTGGGTACAGAGCCACCATGTCAGGCACTACATACCTAGCAGTGGGCACAGTGCCACCACGTCAGGCACTACATACCTAGCAGTGGGTACAGAGCCACCATGTCAGGCACTACATACCTAGCAGTGGGTACAGTGCCACCATGTCAGGCATTACATACCTAGCAGTGGGTACAGTGCCACCATGTCAGGCACTACGTACCTAGCAGTGGGCACAGTGCCACCATGTCAGGCACTACATACCTAGCAGTGGGTACAGTGCCACCATGTCAGGCACTACATACCTAGCAGTGGGTACAGAGCCACTATGTCAGGCATTACATACCTAGCAGTGGGTACAGTGCCACCATGTCAGGCACTACATACCTAGCAGTGGGTACAGAGCCACTATGTCAGGCATTACATACCTAGCAGTGGGTACACAGCCACCATGTCAGATACTACATACCTAGCAGTGGGTACAGTGCCACCATGTCAGGTACTACATACCTAGCAGTGGGTACAGAGCCACCATGTCAAGTACTACATACCTAGCAGTGGGTACAGAGCCACCATGTCAGGCGCTACATACCTAGCAGTGGGTACAGTGTCATCATGTCTGGTACTACATACCTAGCTGTGGGTACAGAGCCACCATGTCAGGCACTACATACCTAGCAGTGGGTACAGAGCCACCATGTCAGGCACTACATACCTAGCAGTGGGTACAGAGCCACCATGTCAGATACTACATACCTAGCAGTGGGTACAGAGCCACCGTGTCAGGCACTACATACCTAGCAGTGGGTACAGTGCCATCATGTCAGGTACTACATACCTAGCTGTGGGTACAGAGCCACCATGTCAGATACTACATACCTAGCAGTGGGTACAGAGCCACCATGTCAGGCACTACATACCTAGCAGTGGCCAAAGAGTCACCATGCCAGGCACTACATACCTAGCAGTGGCCACAGAGCCACCATGTCAGGCACTACTTACCTAGCAGTGGGTACAGTGCCACCATGTCAGATACTACATACCTAGCAGTGGGTACAGAGCCACCATGTCAGGCACTACATACCTAGCAGTGGCCAAAGAGCCTCCGTGTCAGGCACTACATACCTAGCAGTGGCCACAGAGCCACCATGTCAGGCACTACATACCTAGCAGTGGCCAAAGAGCCACCGTGTCAGGCACTACATACCTAGCAGTGGCCACAGAGCCACCATGTCAGGCACTACTTACCTAGCAGTGGGTACAGAGCCACCATGTCAGGCACTACATACCTAGCAGTGGGCACAGTGCCACCATGTCAGGCACTACATACCTAGCAGTGGGTACAGAGCCACCATGTCAGGCACTACATACCGAGCAGTGGGTACAGTGCCACCATGTCAGGCATTACATACCTAGCAGTGGGTACAGTGCCACCATGTCAGGCACTACGTACCTAGCAGTGGGCACAGTGCCACCATGTCAGGCACTACATACCTAGCAGTGGGTACAGTGCCACCATGTCAGGCACTACATACCTAGCAGTGGGTACAGAGCCACTATGTCAGGCATTACATACCTAGCAGTGGGTACAGTGCCACCATGTCAGGCACTACATACCTAGCAGTGGGTACAGAGCCACTATGTCAGGCATTACATACCTAGCAGTGGGTACACAGCCACCATGTCAGATACTACATAACTAGCAGTGGGTACAGTGCCACCATGTCAGGTACTACATACCTAGCAGTGGGTACAGAGCCACCATGTCAAGTACTACATACCTAGCAGTGGGTACAGAGCCACCATGTCAGGCACTACATACCTAGCAGTGGGTACAGTGTCATCATGTCAGGTACTACATACCTAGCTGTGGGTACAGAGCCACCATGTCAGGCACTACATACCTAGCAGTGGGTACAGAGCCACCATGTCAGGCACTACATACCTAGCAGTGGGTACAGAGCCACCATGTCAGATACTACATACCTAGCAGTGGGTACAGAGCCACCGTGTCAGGCACTACATACCTAGCAGTGGGTACAGTGCCATCATGTCAGGTACTACATACCTAGCTGTGGGTACAGAGCCACCATGTCAGGCACTACATACCTAGCAGTGGGTACAGAGCCACCATGTCAGATACTACATACCTAGCAGTGGGTACAGAGCCACCATGTCAGATACTACATACCTAGCAGTGGCCACAGAGCCACCATGTCAGGCACTACATACCTAGAAGTGGGCACATTGCCACCATGTCAGGCACTACATACCTAGCAGTTGGTACAGTGCCACCATGTCAGGCACTACATACGTAGCAGTGGGTACAGAGCCACCATGTCAGGCACTACATGCCTAGCAGTGGGTACAGTGCCACCATTTCAGGCACTACATACCTAGCAGTGGGTACAGTGCCACCATGTCAGATACTACATACCTAGCAGTGGGTACAGAGCCACCATGTCAGGTACTACATACCTAGCAGTGGGTACAGTGCCACTATGTCAGATACTACATACCTATCAGTGGGTACAGAGCCACCATGTCAGGCACTACATACCTAGCAGTGGCCAAAGAGCCACCATGCCAGGCACTACATACCTAGCAGTGGCCACAGAGCCACCATGTCAGGCACTACTTACCTAGCAGTGGGTACAGTGCCACCATGTCAGATACTACATACCTAGCAGTGGGTACAGAGCCACCATGTCAGGCACTACATACCTAGCAGTGGCCAAAGAGCCACCGTGTCAGGCACTACATACCTAGCAGTGGCCACAGAGCCACCATGTCAGGCACTACTTACCTAGCAGTGGGTACAGAGCCACCATGTCAGGCACTACATACCTAGCAGTGGGCACAGTGCCACCACGTCAGGCACTACATACCTAGCAGTGGGTACAGAGCCACCATGTCAGGCACTACATACCTAGCAGTGGGTACAGTGCCACCATGTCAGGCATTACATACCTAGCAGTGGGTACAGTGCCACCATGTCAGGCACTACGTACCTAGCAGTGGGCACAGTGCCACCATGTCAGGCACTACATACCTAGCAGTGGGTACAGTGCCACCATGTCAGGCACTACATACCTAGCAGTGGGTACAGAGCCACTATGTCAGGCATTACATACCTAGCAGTGGGTACAGTGCCACCATGTCAGGCACTACATACCTAGCAGTGGGTACAGAGCCACTATGTCAGGCATTACATACCTAGCAGTGGGTACACAGCCACCATGTCAGATACTACATACCTAGCAGTGGGTACAGTGCCACCATGTCAGGTACTACATACCTAGCAGTGGGTACAGAGCCACCATGTCAAGTACTACATACCTAGCAGTGGGTACAGAGCCACCATGTCAGGCACTACATACCTAGCAGTGGGTACAGTGTCATCATGTCTGGTACTACATACCTAGCTGTGGGTACAGAGCCACCATGTCAGGCACTACATACCTAGCAGTGGGTACAGAGCCACCATGTCAGGCACTACATACCTAGCAGTGGGTACAGAGCCACCATGTCAGATACTACATACCTAGCAGTGGGTACAGAGCCACCGTGTCAGGCACTACATACCTAGCAGTGGGTACAGTGCCATCATGTCAGGTACTACATACCTAGCTGTGGGTACAGAGCCACCATGTCAGATACTACATACCTAGCAGTGGGTACAGAGCCACCATGTCAGGCACTACATACCTAGCAGTGGCCAAAGAGTCACCATGCCAGGCACTACATACCTAGCAGTGGCCACAGAGCCACCATGTCAGGCACTACTTACCTAGCAGTGGGTACAGTGCCACCATGTCAGATACTACATACCTAGCAGTGGGTACAGAGCCACCATGTCAGGCACTACATACCTAGCAGTGGCCAAAGAGCCTCCGTGTCAGGCACTACATACCTAGCAGTGGCCACAGAGCCACCATGTCAGGCACTACTTACCTAGCAGTGGGTACAGAGCCACCATGTCAGGCACTACATACCTAGCAGTGGGCACAGTGCCACCACGTCAGGCACTACATACCTAGCAGTGGGTACAGAGCCACCATGTCAGGCACTACATACCTAGCAGTGGGTACAGTGCCACCATGTCAGGCATTACATACCTAGCAGTGGGTACAGTGCCACCATGTCAGGCACTACGTACCTAGCAATGGGCACAGTGCCACCATGTCAGGCACTACATACCTAGCAGTGGGTACAGTGCCACCATGTCAGGCACTACATACCTAGCAGTGGGTACAGAGCCACTATGTCAGGCATTACATACCTAGCAGTGGGTACAGTGCCACCATGTCAGGCACTACATACCTAGCAGTGGGTACAGAGCCACTATGTCAGGCATTACATACCTAGCAGTGGGTACACAGCCACCATGTCAGATACTACATACCTAGCAGTGGGTACAGTGCCACCATGTCAGGTACTACATACCTAGCAGTGGGTACAGAGCCACCATGTCAAGTACTACATACCTAGCAGTGGGTACAGAGCCACCATGTCAGGCACTACATACCTAGCAGTGGGTACAGTGTCATCATGTCTGGTACTACATACCTAGCTGTGGGTACAGAGCCACCATGTCAGGCACTACATACCTAGCAGTGGGTACAGAGCCACCATGTCAGGCACTACATACCTAGCAGTGGGTACAGAGCCACCATGTCAGATACTACATACCTAGCAGTGGGTACAGAGCCACCGTGTCAGGCACTACATACCTAGCAGTGGGTACAGTGCCATCATGTCAGGTACTACATACCTAGCTGTGGGTACAGAGCCACCATGTCAGGCACTACATACCTAGCAGTGGGTACAGAGCCACCATGTCAGGCACTACATACCTAGCAGTGGGTACAGAGCCACCATGTCAGATACTACATACCTAGCAGTGGGTACAGTGCCACCATGTCAGATACTACATACCTAGCAGTAGGTACAGAGCCACCATGTCAGGCACTACATACCTAGCAGTGGGTACAGAGCCACCATGTCAGATACTACATACCTAGCAGTGGGTACAGTGCCACCATGTCAGATACTACATACCTAGCTGTGGGTACAGAGCCACCATGTCAGGCACTACATACCTAGCAGTGGGTACAGAGCCACCATGTCAGGCACTACATACCTAGCAGTGGGTACAGAGCCACCATGTCAGATACTACATACCTAGCAGTGGGTACAGTGCCACCATGTCAGGCACTACATACCTAGCAGTGGGTACAGTGCCACCATGTCAGGCACTACATACCTAGCAGTGGGTACAGAGCCACTATGTCAGGCATTACATACCTAGCAGTGGGTACAGTGCCACCATGTCAGGCACTACATACCTAGCAGTGGGTACAGAGCCACTATGTCAGGCATTACATACCTAGCAGTGGGTACACAGCCACCATGTCAGATACTACATACCTAGCAGTGGGTACAGTGCCACCATGTCAGGTACTACATACCTAGCAGTGGGTACAGAGCCACCATGTCAAGTACTACATACCTAGCAGTGGGTACAGAGCCACCATGTCAGGCACTACATACCTAGCAGTGGGTACAGAGCCACCATGTCAGATACTACATACCTAGCTGTGGGTACAGAGCCACCATGTCAGGCACAACATACCTAGCAGTGGGTACAGAGCCACCATGTCAGGCACTACATACCTAGCAGTGGGTACAGAGCCACCATGTCAGATACTACATACCTAGCAGTGGGTACAGTGCCACCATGTCAGATACTACATACCTAGCAGTGGGTACAGTGCCACCATGTCAGGTACTACATACCTAGCTGTGGGTACAGAGCCACCATGTCAGGCACTACATACCTAGCAGTGGGTACAGAGCCACCATGTCAGGCACTACATACCTAGCAGTGGGTACAGAGCCACCATGTCAGATACTACATACCTAGCAGTGGGTACAGTGCCACCATGTCAGATACTACATACCTAGCAGTGGGTACAGAGCCACCATCTCAGGTACTGTCATACCTAGGCACGATGTCAGGTACTGCCATACCTAGCAGTGCCGAAACGCGCATTGGGGAGGCACGCCATCCAGGAGAGCAAGACCCCACTACCTTTGCAAGCATTTAATTACTATTATGTCCATTCTTATTCTGATTTGAATTTTACACATTTAGGTGGTCTCTCTTCTCTACCTAGTAATACAGCAATTCCAATGTATTTATATACTAGTTCCCTTATTGTCTTTATCACCTTTGGTTCATACTAATATCCCCTTTTACACCGAAGCACTTTATGGCAGATTAATGTTAACTCTGTGTATATAATTTTACAATTTTTTATTGATATTCAATAATTTATTGATTTTTCGTATCACACTGTGAATTGCATTTTGGCCTGATTATATCCCAGTATTTATTACTTTTGGCCATTTTTTCTATGTGGATGTGCGGCCTTGTTTTTAATTAATTGTCTTTGTACACTGATTCTTTTGCTCCCAGTATTACTCCTGTGTTTTAATTACAATTAATATATTGTTACCATACTACTTCTTGGACTTTATGGTCGGTTTTCTTTTCTGTTTTTCCTTGGTATATTCTGATTGTCACCAAGTCTTTTGGTTGCAGGGCTAATACTTAAACTTATTGGTTATTTTGATTATCTTCACATTTTGGCACCCTGCTCCCATTAGCATTCCTTTTTTTGGTTCTTTGTCTCACATGAGCCTCATGTACGCTTGCACATGAGTCCCTTGTACCCTTGCACATAAGCTTCTTGTACTCCTGCACCTGAGGCCCTTGTATATGATCCCCTTGTACCCTCGCACATGAACCCCTTGTACCCTCGAACATGAGCCTCTTGTACTCTTTCACATGAGTCCTTTGTACTTTTATACATGAGGCCCTTGTACCCTCGCGTATGAGCCCCTTGTACTCTTGCACATGAGCCCTTTGTACTTTTATACATGAGCCCCTTGTACCCTCTCACATGAGCCCCTTGTAAGCTTGCACATGAGGCCCTTGTACATGATCCCCTTGTACCCTCGCACATAAGCCCCTTGTGCTCTTGCACATGAGACCCTGCATCTGAAAAAGCACAGCATTTACGCTACATGTGAACACGGCCTAAATCTTCAAGTTGTATGATAACCTTAAAAGGTGGGTTTGTTTCATAATTATTTTAAAGGGAACCTCCAGGTCCCCCAAAGCTTTTAAAGTACCCCATGACCTGTTAGACCCTTATTCAGGTATGCCAGTAATATTTTAATTCTTTTACAGAACTTTACATATTGGAGCAAAATCAACTTACATGAACCAGGACTACTCCGGTGAGGCATTTACTGACTGAAACTACAGTAGCCCGGATTCTGCAGTTGCACTCACGCCACCTGACCGTGAATGACGGTCCCCGTACTGCTGGCATCTTCAGTTTGCACTCCTCCTGCATCTCTTCTCCCAACACATTTGCTGTGAGCTTGCAGAATCATCTGCTTTTTGAATGTCAAGGTATTAGCAGAGCTGTGATAGGGGAAGAGAGATGCTGGGTGGCGCTTAAAGATGTATAGGCGCCGACAGTATGAGGGCTGTCAATCAGGTCCAATGAATGTGACTGCTGATCCTGAGCCTAGACTATTGTCTATCAGTGAATAATCGCCTCACTGGACTAGTCCCGGTTCATTACTATACTGGAATATTCAGAGAAGATGGAAAATGCTGGCACAGCCATTAAATATAATAAAAAAAATATATAAAAAATTCCATGAAAACAGGTGGAAACACATAGCAGCTTAATAACCTGACGCATTTCTGACCCGAGCTACTCCCTTAATCATAGAACAGAGAAAGGGGCTATGGGAAATCTATTTAAATAATTGAAACACAATCACCAGAATGAACACATACAACAATGGGGAAACATTGCATTTAATATGCTAATAAATTACCCAAAAAGAATCCAAATTAAAAAGTGTCAAACATAAGAATAACTAATTAATGAAAAACAGTTTCTGTAATTCATACCATGTTGGTATTTGGTATTTATGGTCGGGATCCAATATGCCTCTCACAACAGGAGCTCTCTCCTCTTTTGGGGTGTGGCACTTTTTCAGTAGGAAATAAACTGAAGTGGGAGGTATCACCATTATGAATGATGACAAAATGTTTTGCTACCCCTGAATATGTTCTGATGTCATTACCTATATTGGAAAGGTGCTCTGCAATTCTATTTTTTTAACTCTCTGCTCTTATATCCAATGTATCTAACGTTGCAACTGTCTTTCAATAACTTTCAATACAGTATATTACGTGGTGTGAATCACAGCTGATAAAAGCATCAATCATGCGATCTGCTCCATGTGGTAAAAAAAAGTTTTTTGTTTTGGGCAAAAGTACATACTTTACAGCCGCTGCCAGCACACCTAAAAAATTCACTAACGGATAACCAGGTTTGTTCGGAAATGGATTTCTATAAAAAAAAAACACATGGGGAGAGGATATTGGCCAAAGACCGTCCTCTCCTGGCCACACATCAGCAACCCCCTTGAATCATTTTCCTGAGCACCTCTTCTTGATTCACCACTGATAAATATTTTAGGTTGATATTTTTTATTTGGCCGTATTGTGGACTAAAAGTTGTAGAAAAGTCACAGGAAACAGAGGTTTGGATTTATTTAGAGGTTTTGTATATTATTTACTGAGTTACCATATAATGCATTGTTTCTAGGTTTATTTCATACCTTATTAAAAGTTTGTTTGACAAAGTGTTTACCATATCCTCTATCTTTCAGTCTGTTATTGATCGTGGTCCCTTCATGATAGAAGGTAGTATCATTATTGTAGATTGTAAGCTCTCACGAGCAGGGTCATCTTATTTTGTCTTATTTTGTCTTATTTTGCTTTATTACTGTATTGTTAACATTGTTACCCATGACTGTTGTGTTTGAAACTGTTAAACTGTAAAGCACTGTGGAATATGTTGGCGCTATATAAATAAAGATTATTATTATTATTATTATTAGAACAGATACGCTTTGCACAAAGGAACTCACATATGACAACTGATGGCTTGTAAAATTGTTAATCACATCTTTTCTGTATAAAGACATCTCTACCCTGCCCAAGCTCGAATTGCCTGTCAAAATAATATCTAGGAAAGTACTCGATCATTGACGGGCCCAGGAGTAAAATACAAATTGTACTAATTTATTGTTTAAATGTGCCACAAAGTCTGGAGCAACCGACACATCACCAGACCAGACGACAAGAAGATCGTCTATGTATCAGCCGTACCAGACTGTGAGGGAAAAAAAGGGATTGGCATTATTAAAAATAAATTCCTCCTCCCACCACACCATAAACAGAATTGCTAGAGATTGGGACCTCTATTTCTGTCTCTTCTACCATACCTCCTGCTTTGACATTTTTTGATACCGTTTGTGTTTTATCTGTTATGGTTCTCAATGGCAAGAGAACATAGCCCAGCAAACATAAGAACTAGCTCTTGGAAGGATGGAAACTAAACTGACCATGAACTAAACTTGCCGCACAACTAACAGTAGCCGGGTAGCGTAGCCTGCGTTTTATCCCTAGACGCCCAGCGCCGGCCGGAGGACTAACTAATCCTGGCAGAGGAAAATATAGTCCTGGCTCACCTCTAGAGAAATTTCCCCGAAAGGCAGACAGAGGCCCCCACAAATATTGGCGGTGATTTTAGATGAAATGACAAACGTAGTATGAAAATAGGTTTAGCAAAATTGAGGTCCGCTTACTAGATAGCAGGAAGACAGAAAGGGCACTTTCATGGTCAGCTGAAAACCCTATCAAAACACCATCCTGAAATTACTTTAAGACTCTAGTATTAACTCATAACATCAGAGTGGCAATTTCAGATCACAAGAGCTTTCCAGACACAGAAACGAAACTACAGCTGTGAACTGGAACAAAATGCAAAAACAAACAAGGACTAAAGTCCAACTTAGCTGGGAGTTGTCTAGCAGCAGGAACATGCACAGAAAGGCTTCTGATTACAATGTTGACCGGCATGGAAGTGACAGAGGAGCAAGGCTAAATAGCGACTCCCACATCCTGATGGAAACAGGTGAACAGAGAGGATGATGCACACCAGTTCAATTCCACCAGTGGCCACCGGGGGAGCCCAAAATCCAATTTCACAACAGTACCCCCCCCTCAAGGAGGGGGCACCGAACCCTCACCAGAACCACCAGGGCGATCAGGATGAGCCCTATGAAAGGCACGGACCAAATCGGAGGCATGAACATCAGAGGCAGTCACCCAAGAATTATCCTGACCGTATCCCTTCCATTTGACCAGATACTGGAGTTTCCGTCTGGAAACACGGGAGTCCAAGATTTTTTCCACAACGTACTCCAACTCGCCCTCAACCAACACCGGAGCAGGAGGCTCAACGGAAGGCACAACCGGTACCTCATACCTGCGCAATAATGACCGATGAAAAACATTATGAATAGAAAAAGATGCAGGGAGGTCCAAACGGAAGGACACAGGGTTAAGAATCTCCAATATCTTGTACGGGCCGATGAACCGAGGCTTAAACTTGGGAGAAGAAACCCTCATAGGGACAAAACGAGAAGACAACCACACCAAGTCCCCAACACAAAGCCGAGGACCAACCCGACGCCGGCGGTTGGCAAAAAGCTGAGTCTTCTCCTGGGACAACTTCAAATTGTCCACTACCTGCCCCCAAATCTGATGCAACCTCTCCACCACAGCATCCACTCCAGGACAATCCGAAGATTCCACCTGACCAGAAGAAAATCGAGGATGAAACCCTGAATTACAGAAAAAGGGAGATACCAAGGTGGCAGAGCTGGCCCGATTATTGAGGGCAAACTCCGCTAAAGGCAAAAAAGCAACCCAATCATCCTGATCTGCAGACACAAAACACCTCAAATATGTCTCCAAGGTCTGATTCGTCCGCTCGGTCTGGCCATTAGTCTGAGGATGGAAAGCAGACGAGAAAGACAAATCTATGCCCATCCTAGCACAGAATGCTCGCCAAAATCTAGACACGAATTGGGTACCTCTGTCAGAAACGATATTCTCCGGAATACCATGCAAACGGACCACATTTTGAAAAAACAGAGGAACCAACTCGGAAGAAGAAGGCAACTTAGGCAGGGGAACCAAATGGACCATCTTAGAGAAACGATCACACACCACCCAGATGACAGACATCTTCTGAGAAACAGGAAGATCCGAAATAAAATCCATCGAGATGTGCGTCCAGGGCCTCTTCGGGATAGGCAAGGGCAACAACAATCCACTAGCCCGAGAACAACAAGGCTTGGCCCGAGCACAAACGTCACAAGACTGCACGAAGCCTCGCACATCTCGAGACAGGGAAGGCCACCAGAAGGACCTTGCCACCAAATCCCTGGTACCAAAGATTCCAGGATGACCTGCCAACGCAGAAGAATGAACCTCAGAAATGACTTTACTGGTCCAATCATCAGGAACAAACAGTCTACCAGGTGGGCAACGATCAGGTCTATCCGCCTGAAACTCCTGCAAGGCCCGCCGCAGGTCTGGAGAAACGGCAGACAATATCACTCCATCCTTAAGGATACCTGTAGGTTCAGAATTACCAGGGGAGTCAGGCTCAAAACTCCTAGAAAGGGCATCCGCCTTAACATTCTTAGAACCCGGCAGGTAGGACACCACAAAATTAAACCGAGAGAAAAACAACGACCAGCGCGCCTGTCTAGGATTCAGGCGTCTGGCGGACTCAAGATAAATTAGATTTTTGTGGTCAGTCAATACCACCACCTGATGTCTAGCCCCCTCAAGCCAATGACGCCACTCCTCAAAAGCCCACTTCATGGCCAAAAGCTCCCGATTCCCAACATCATAATTCCGCTCGGCGGGCGAAAATTTACGTGAGAAAAAAGCACAAGGTCTCATCACGGAGCAATCGGAACTTCTCTGCGACAAAACCGCCCCAGCTCCGATTTCAGAAGCGTCGACCTCAACCTGAAAAGGAAGAGCAACATCAGGCTGACGCAACACAGGGGCGGAAGAAAAGCGGCGCTTAAGCTCCCGAAAGGCCTCCACAGCAGCAGGGGACCAATCAGCAACATCAGCACCCTTCTTAGTCAAATCAGTCAATGGTTTAACAACATCAGAAAAACCAGCAATAAATCGACGATAAAAGTTAGCAAAGCCCAAAAATTTCTGAAGACTCTTAAGAGAAGAGGGTTGCGTCCAATCACAAATAGCCTGAACCTTGACAGGATCCATCTCGATGGAAGAGGGGGAAAAAATATATCCCAAAAAGGAAATCTTTTGAACCCCAAAAACACACTTAGAACCCTTCACACACAAGGAATTAGACCGCAAAACCTGAAAAACCCTCCTGACCTGCTGGACATGAGAGTCCCAGTCATCTGAAAAAATCAAAATATCATCCAGATACACAATCATAAATTTATCCAAATAATCACGGAAAATGTCATGCATAAAGGACTGAAAGACTGAAGGGGCATTTGAAAGACCAAAAGGCATCACCAAATATTCAAAGTGGCCCTCGGGCGTATTAAATGCGGTTTTCCACTCATCCCCCTGCTTAATTCGCACCAAATTATACGCCCCACGGAGATCTATCTTAGAGAACCACTTGGCCCCCTTTATGCGAGCAAACAAATCAGTCAGCAGTGGCAACGGATATTGATATTTAACCGTGATCTTATTCAAAAGCCGATAATCAATGCACGGCCTCAAAGAGCCATCTTTCTTAGCCACAAAGAAAAAAACGGCTCCTAAGGGAGATGACGAAGGACGAATATGTCCCTTTTCCAAGGACTCCTTTATATATTCTCGCATAGCAGCATGTTCAGGCACAGACAGATTAAATAAACGACCCTTAGGGTATTTACTACCCGGAATCAAATCTATGGCACAATCGCACTCCCGGTGCGGAGGTAATGAACCAAGCTTAGGTTCTTCAAAAACGTCACGATATTCAGTCAAGAATTCAGGAATCTCAGAGGGAATAGATGATGAAATGGAAACCACAGGTACGTCCCCATGCGTCCCCTTACATCCCCAGCTTAACACAGACATAGCTTTCCAGTCAAGGACTGGGTTATGAGATTGCAGCCATGGCAATCCAAGCACCAACACATCATGTAGGTTATACAGCACAAGAAAGCGAATAATCTCCTGGTGATCCGGATTAATTCGCATAGTTACTTGTGTCCAGTATTGTGGTTTATTGCTAGCCAATGGGGTGGAGTCAATCCCCTTCAGGGGTATAGGAGTTTCAAGAGGCTCCAAATCATACCCACAGCGCTTGGCAAAGGACCAATCCATAAGACTCAAAGCGGCGCCAGAGTCGACATAGGCATCCGCGGTAATAGATGATAAAGAACAAATCAGGGTCACAGATAGAATAAACTTAGACTGTAAAGTGCCAATTGAAACAGACTTATCAAGCTTCTTAGTACGCTTAGAGCATGCTGATATAACATGAGTTGAATCACCGCAATAGAAGCACAACCCATTTTTTCGTCTAAAATTCTGCCGTTCACTTCTGGACAGAATTCTATCACATTGCATATTCTCTGGCGTCTTCTCAGTAGACACCGCCAAATGGTGCACAGGTTTGCGCTCCCGCAGACGCCTATCGATCTGGATAGCCATTGTCATGGACTCATTCAGACCCGCAGGCACAGGGAACCCCACCATAACATCCTTAATGGCATCAGAGAGACCCTCTCTGAAATTCGCCGCCAGGGCGCACTCATTCCACTGAGTAAGCACAGCCCATTTACGGAATTTCTGGCAGTATATTTCAGCTTCGTCTTGCCCCTGAGATAGGGACATCAAGGCCTTTTCCGCCTGAAGTTCTAACTGAGGTTCCTCATAAAGCAACCCCAAGGCCAGAAAAAACGCATCCCCATTGAGCAACGCAGGATCCCCTGGAGCCAATGCAAAAGCCCAATCCTGAGGGTCGCCCCGGAGCAAGGAAATCACAATCCTGACCTGCTGAGCAGGATCTCCAGCAGAGCGAGATTTCAGGGACAAAAACAACTTGCAATTATTTTTGAAATTTTGAAAGCAAGATCTATTCCCCGAGAAAAATTCAGGCAAAGGAATTCTAGGTTCAGATATAGGAACATGAACCACAAAATCTTGTAAATTTTGAACTTTCGTGGTGAGATTATTCAAACCTGCAGCTAAACTCTGAATATCCATTTTAAACAGGTGAACACAGAGCCATTCCAGGATTAGAAGGAGAGAGAGAGAGAAAGGCTGCAATATAGGCAGACTTGCAAGAGATTCAATTACAAGCACACTCAAAACTGAAGGGAAAAAAAAAAAAAATATCTTCAGCAGACTTCTCTTTTCTCTCCTTTCTCTGTCAATTAATTTAACCCTTTGTGGCCGGTCAAACTGTTATGGTTCTCAATGGCAAGAGAACATAGCCCAGCAAACATAAGAACTAGCTCTTGGAAGGATGGAAACTAAACTGACCATGAACTAAACCTGCCGCACAACTAACAGTAGCCGGGTAGCGTAGCCTGCGTTTTATCCCTAGACGCCCAGCGCCGGCCGGAGGACTAACTAATCCTGGCAGAGGAAAATATAGTCCTGGCTCACCTCTAGAGAAATTTCCCCGAAAGGCAGACAGAGGCCCCCACAAATATTGGCGGTGATTTTAGATGAAATGACAAACGTAGTATGAAAATAGGTTTAGCAAAATTGAGGTCCGCTTACTAGATAGCAGGAAGACAGAAAGGGCACTTTCATGGTCAGCTGAAAACCCTATCAAAACACCATCCTGAAATTACTTTAAGACTCTAGTATTAACTCATAACATCAGAGTGGCAATTTCAGATCACAAGAGCTTTCCAGACACAGAAACGAAACTACAGCTGTGAACTGGAACAAAATGCAAAAACAAACAAGGACTAAAGTCCAACTTAGCTGGGAGTTGTCTAGCAGCAGGAACATGCACAGAAAGGCTTCTGATTACAATGTTGACCGGCATGGAAGTGACAGAGGAGCAAGGCTAAATAGCGACTCCCACATCCTGATGGAAACAGGTGAACAGAGAGGATGATGCACACCAGTTCAATTCCACCAGTGGCCACCGGGGGAGCCCAAAATCCAATTTCACAACATTTATCCCTTTCTCAGCCAGTGCTTTGGTTGGATGTGTCAGAGCCTCAGTCTGTGTAATCATAATCCGAAGAAGAAAAAGAAACCCGTTTGTTACTGGAGCCATCAGAATATTTACATGAGTCATTGTGGATACAATGTTTAAGAATGGATCTAGTATTGAAAGTCCTGTGGTTTCTTGCTCTCTATGAATAGAATTTGTCATTATTATAATCTATGAAGTCTGTTAAACTCACCGGACCAGTCTGGGTTCATTAGTATACTGGAATAACTGATATAAACGCCTACAAGGTCAAGGGGGGAATTTAAAAGCATCAGGGTACCTTATAGGTTCCATCATGGGTCCCACTTTAAAATTATAAAATTTAGCGAACATCTCTTTTAACACATCAACCAATAGCCTTCTGTGTGACCAATCTGTACCTCCATATACCCCTGACAATCCTTAGAGAAAAAATGTGTCATACTCCATTGTATGATTTATTATGTTGCTATTGACCCCCAAAAGTATTACTTTTACACTAGGGTGTTTGATATTATTGGATATGTGACAGTAAGGCCTCATTCACACATCCAATAGTAAACACGTATGTTGTACATGAAAAATGATATACGGATGCCATCTATGTGTTGTATGTGTTTTTCACGGACCCATAGACTTGTATTGACCCTTTTCATCCATGATACCGGAGAAAAATTGACTTGTCTTTGTGAGTTTTACATGGATGCACGGTAGCCAAAGCATAGTAAAATACATTAAGCTTGATACTGATATTGCTACTATAATCAAAATACTTAAAGGGGTTGTCCATTACTTTTTATTACTTTAAAAATAGGCCTGTGCTGGTCCTAAGAGGGCAAAAAAACAGTCACTGACTGGATCCCCACCAATCCTACTTACTGCTGCTGATGTCCTCCTGTTATCCTGGCTGCTTCTTCCTAGCCCTTTCTGCCAGTTCGGATGGATCAAGACTACTGCAAAGGTCATCTGACACCTGGATGGCATCGGCAGTAATATGAAGGAGCAACAGGGGGTCCAGTGATTATCTTTTGTTTTGTTTTTTCCTTTTGGGACCACCTAGGCTTATTAGCTTAATCTTCTAAATCACTTTGGCGTGAATTTATCGAAAAAAAATTTTCGGGGGTCAGTGATGTAATCAAAATACAGTGTGTCCGTAAAGTCATGGTGCACTTTTGACCAGTCACTGGAAAGCAACAAAAAATGACAGAAATGTGAAACCTGCTCCAAATAGAAGAAAAACTCTCCCAGTTTCATACCTATTCAGTGCAGTTCGATGTGGGCTCCATTTGTTGCCCTACACCCATCCAAATGATAGCATAAGCTTGTGGTTGCATGATGTCACAGACCTGGCAGTGTATTAATCAGAGTTCAGTTTATCAGGGGTTAATCTGACTGGGGGCTCAGCAACAGCTTAAATGAGTTTGTGTTGGTTCTTGTTTTCTCTCCTCATGAACAGGTCTGATATGATTGGGCCAGAAAAGGGGCGCCAAAATGTAAACTATAAAAGTGCACCATGACTTTACGGACACACTGTTTAGCATGCTCTAGCTATAGCCTTTTTTTCAGATGAAAAGACTCCAGGGAAAACTTAGGTAAAAAATATCAGTGCCTTTATCAAACAGACAATCCAGCTAATGCCAGTAAGTAAAGACACAGTAATGACCGTACGTTGCTGATATGTAACATTTTTACAATGGAACGTGCTCAGTTCACACTTGGGTGGAGTTATTTTCATCTATTTTTAATTTGCAAAAAGAGGGAATGAGGGTCCATGATTTTGTTGGATTAGGTGATGGACTGGTGGTCTAGTCTTGCAGATATTTACAGGTGTAGAAATACATCTTATTAGCAGCTTTTGATAGTGACCTTTAGAGAAGGAGATGTGTAATAAAATCTCTAGTGTTCTGTGCACATAAGCATAAGGCCGGGGTCACACTTGTGAGTTCAATGCGAGAAACTCGCGAGTGTCTCTCGCATTGAACTCGCAAGTGTGACCCTGGCCTAAGAATCATAATCTGACGGATGCTGCAAGTCTGAAATTTACCTCAAGTCAATGGGTGCTTCACATTGCAAAGGGTGACAATTGTGTCAGATCTGCAGCATTTCCACAGTGCAGTCCGCCCTGTGAGGACATTGCGCAGTAGAATAATCCTATGTGCCCATGTCTTTATAATTATTTGTACAGCCATTCTTAGATTTGGCCAAAAAACTGCATCAACTGGGAACCACACACTGAATTTTATGTTGGGTTGAATGGTAAGTGACCATACTTGCTCCCTTATAAATTCACATTGTTATGTTCATGATATCTGTGAAATAATGTCATGCCAAATACTGTACTATATTGTATGTGCCTTGTACCTACCATTGTTGACTTTCCTGTATTAGTTGGTGACATCAGGAACAGCTTTCTGGATGTAATCCTGTACGAGGATCATGTGTCATTGAGGAAGAGCCACCACAGATGCCATTACTGCAGCTCTACACCACTATACCTGTAGGCTACACTTGTTGTGTTTGAGGTGATGGTAAAGGTGTTTGGTGCCCCTATGAGTGAGTAGCAATTTGGGCCTAGTGATCCATTAAGGAGCATGTCATGGACTCTGGGAGAGAGTCTAGGGAATGAGTAAAGCCTGCAGAGGAGTGAAGGCCATCTAGCTACCTGGTTTGAGAGATGGGTCTTGAAACTAGAAGCCCTCAGAGTGGCCACTTGGAGATTGAGAGAGAGCATCTGTAGTTACCCCCCTCCTCCAAGTAAGGCAAGCTTCACACATTCACAGTCCATGTACCATGTGCCTACGAGGCATCATCTGTAAATCACAGTATGAAATGCATACGTTGGCCTTCAGAACAGTGAAAGTGGCTACAGGCTTAAAGAGTATAAATTGTGCTATCTAGTTAGGCAACTACTGGCTCCAATCCTCTATAGCAGGGCTACAGCAGAATTAATTAGTAGGACTTGAATTCGGTGACACTGCTATAACGAGATTGCCTGAAATAGCTTATTATAAACTTATAATATGCACTGTTATAGATCAGATAAATACAAATTCTGAGTCACTGACACATCCTCCTCTGTGTGTAGGTAGATGAATTAACAAGTAGTTAACAGGTTCTCGAAGAGCAAACTTTTACTCCTTAGCAAATAGATGCTACATCAAAGGTGATGGTAATAGCCCCTAAGGCAGACTGTTCATGTCTAGCCCACAACAGGGACATTACATGTGCTGTTAGACATTTTTGCCATGACATCGGAAAAATGCAATGAAAAATAACACTGTGGCTGCAATATGTGAATGCTGCCATAGATCGTGGGTCCTCTCGTGTAATGCAAGTTTTCTGAGCATGCAAGCTAGAGGCACTGTGGTTGGTCATTAGTATTTCTAGAAATGGGTAGTGGCCTAGGGATTAGAGAGAACCTGAGAGGTGCAAAAACTGTGTTATACAAGTGGCTAGTGCAACCCTGCAAACAGCTGTTAGGCTATGTGCACACGTTGCGGATTTGGCTGCGGATCCGCAGTGGATTTGGCTCTACGGACCCGCACCAGTTTTCCATGTGGTGTACAGTACTATGTAAACCTATGTTCTGTGCAAATGCTGCAGAAAATTCCACGCAGAAACGCAGCGGTTTATTTTCTGTAGCATAAAGGTACCTGGCCGTAGGATTGAACGCGCAGCACCCAGGAGAATATTACCTTAATTTCTCCCAGGAACTGATGGCTTTCAGTCATAGAGGCGTGCCTCGCGATTAAATCTGACAAATGCAATCCAATTTAATCCTACCCTTGTGTTATCTGTGGCGTTTTCTTTTCTTGCAAGATTCGGATCGCATGCCCCCATATAAGGCTATGGGTGTGTGTGAAACCGCACTGCGCGCGGATATCCCCCAAGTGCAGTGCGATTCCCGCGGACACCAGCAGCAGAGGTGATGGAGAAATTACTTTCTCCGTCTCCTCCACACCTGTGCTGACATTCTCTCATGAGAGAGGATCGGAGCACAGAGCAGGAGCCCAGTGTCATTAGCATATCGCATCTGATCCTCTCGCATCAAAAGTGATCCGATAGTATGTCCCCGGCCTAACACTGACTGACATCCTACTCTGTACTGATGCACTGTAGAGCTGTCAGTCAGTGCTGGGACGTGCTTACAGCTGCTGCTCTCAGTGCCACCATGTTAAGAAAAAAAATGTCTTGCATCTTAAATGTCTGTGATGTACCAGCGTGGGCATCCCACGTACCCCTTATATTTGTCCTATAAAGATAGGTTTACATGTGTCAGAATTTTCTTAGAAAGCCATTCCATACAATCTGATATATGTAAGCATACCTCAAAAGTTCAGTAAATGTTTGCCAAGTCAAGCTTTCACCTGCTCTAGCGGCGTAGTGTGTATCACATCAAATACTATGGTGTTAAAATTAATTTTACATAGAGTTAACCGGGTAACAATGATGTTAATAATAAAGCTGCCTCTATGTTATCCACATTGTACGTGGGTCTGAAGTTAGAATATACACTGGGCAGACATGTCTCAGTTCTACATTTTAAGTTATAAACCTTCATAATACAAATACATTTATCATTTTTTTATTTTTGCTGTGATTAGCTCGCTGAGAGTAAAGAACGGAACACTTACCTCTGCAATGGCATCCAGCAAGCACAGAGTGTCTTCTACTACAGGAATACTGTGCAGCGATCGAGTGTGGCTCAGAGTAAGAATACTGACACTTTCCCCCGAAATAATCCATTGTACCCCCCTCAGACTGGCTTTGTGCGCACTCCAAGACCACATGTAAGAAGAAACAGCTGTTACAAATAAGGCAAAGATGTCTCCCAAGACCCTGAGACCTGATGGTAAAGCCATTAATATTTACTATCCTATTCTCATATCTACTTTTGCAAAATCACAAAACATTAAGACGCGTTTTTTATTGTTTAATAATACAAATGTAATGAGATAATTAACTAGAAAGGGAAGGGGGAGAAGGAGCTAATACTAGGAATATCCCCTTTGTGAGAATATAATGAACAGTTGTTACATGGGATTGTAACAACTTTCTCTCTTGCTTTCCATCTTGTTTTACTTACATTTTTTCTGTATTTTTATCTTTTCATTTTTTTTCTATTTCTGCTTGATTTTTTAATGCACATCCTTTATAATATTAATGATTTTATTCTTATAAAGGGGATTTTTTTCCTAGTGTTAGGTTGCTCTACTCAATCCCATACTTTTGTGACCTTGATGGGGGAGAAGGGAAAGATTCTGAAAGAAAAAGGTTGAAAACCTTTCATTTTCAAATCTTTCTGCTCTTGGTGAATAATGGCAAATCTGATGTCGTTGTGAATTTTGTGGGTCTCCTAGTGAATTGGACACTTTAGTTTATTGCATTAAAAAGAACCTGTTAGCACAATTTTATAATGTAAAGACATGGCTGTAATACGGATTACACTGATACGTTTGAAGAAATCCTCTTTGCTGTTTCTCTTTAATCACCATTTGAAGTTTTCTGATAATTAGATTTGGGTGCACAGGGGATGGACTGTACATTGGGTCTTCTCCTCCCTGTGTGTGATTTCCCAGCTAATCTGTATGCAAACGCATGGGCCGGGGAATCACAGACATGGAGGAGTACAGTCCAGCTAGCAGAAAACTTCAAATAGTGACTAAAGAACAAAGTGTCACCACACTACTGAATCGGCGTCTTTCCGTATGCACGCGCTCCTTAACCAGTATCTTCTTAATACCGTCATACAGATAATTACCTTGACAAAGGCCCATCAGGCCGAAACGTTGGAGTATTACATGACTGGTCATAATTCTGAATAAATCTATGAATTTTGGACATTTAATCTTGACAGTTCTCAGATTATTCTACTTATATTTGACATTATTTTTCTGAGAACTCTTTTTCTACATTTTGGACTGCAATCCCCTTGATCGATTACTAAAGAACAAAGTGGATTTCTTTACACAAAGTATCAATTTAATCTGTATAAGGCCAAGTTCACACATTCAGTATTTGGTCAGTATTTCACATCAGTATTTGTAAGCCAAAACCAGGAGTGGAACAATCACAGGAAAAGTGTAATAGAAATACGTCACCACTACAAATACTGATGTTAAATACTGAACGTGTGAATGTGGCCTTACAGCGTCATTACAGCCATGTCTTTACATTACAAAATCGTACTGACAGATTCTCTTTAAACAGAACCTTTCGCCACTTACTAACTGGTAAGCTTGATACGTCATGATAAAGGGGCTAAAGATATGTATAAAACAAATGTCCTGATTCATTAAAGTCTTTTCACCAGAAATGTTGAATAAAACACTCTGAGAAGTCAAACATTTTTTGTGCAACTTGAAGTTTCACATAAAATTTTGCAGCTTTGACCATTATTATTACAGTTTAATCTAGCTTAGCCACAATGGGTGGCACTGGGGTGGGACAGGGGCAGAACGGTGTCTGATGCTGCAACTCATCTATTTCAGATCAGTTGTGATGTGCCTTAGGCCCAAAATCCTACTCCAGTCCCTGACTGGAATGAGACCTTTGGTGTACATAGGTGCACACCACTTTTCAGATTCACCGGATTCATTATGTGGCATGCACGTCTTAATGAATCAGGTGCTTTTGACTCCCCGCTGCCCCCCCAAAAGTGGCATGATCAATACAGGTGTTGATGAATCAGGGGTATAGTTCATCAGCAGGCAGTGACATGTTGGGGGGAGGGCGGATGCCCCCAGAGAAGCTTAGAACTTCCATCTTTCTCTCTTTAGTATGGTAAGACTGATGTGTCTAACCGGGTGACATGGAGATCTCACTGCCAGCACCTACTGTAACTCCAAGGGGAGGAGAGAGTAACTGTGTGTCATTATGTACTACATGGTGCATCTACCCTAGATATAGAGGAATAGTGCCCTGGTAAGTGGGATAGAATCGGCGCGGTATCAGTGACATGCTGCTCGCTCGCCTCCACTCTCCTTTCTTTCCACTGTCATGTTATTGCATTATGAATGACATGACAGAGGGGAACACTATTGTGCGAGCTGCATGCCATATACACCGCTCTGCATATATGCCAGGCCCTGCGGCAATATTCCCCAATGCGTGAGATAGATGCAGAGTGTTGTATGTAATGACCCCATTTACAATCCCTGTGTGTGCCGGCAGTGAGACCTTCGTGTGACCTGGTCCGGCACATCACTCTTACCAGGTCACCCAGAGAAAGTCGCTGGTAAGCTTCGGTAGGGGCGAATTCTTGCATTCTCCCTAAATACCTATGGAAGCTGCGTGCTTATGATTGAGCATCCTCATTTATGGAAACAAGTAAATGCCCCCAGAGAAGAATCTCTGCTATCGCCCCTTTAATTAATGGAGAAATTAGCTTTGAAACTTTACAAGCCAATATCTCTGCTACGGAGATCAGAAGTAAAAAAATAAAAACTGTTATATGAATATCTTTAGCACCATTATCATGACATAGCTGGTTTAGAATGTAAAAAGTCATGAAAGGTCTTTTTTTAAAGCTCATTTACTACAATTTTGAACAAACTATGAATTATCCAGTCTAAATGATAAAATGATGATATTCATATGAAGACGATAAACATTGTTGATGGAAATTGGCTGCTCTCACTTCATTATTATTTCTCAAACTGTAACAAGTAACTTCATAGCTAGTATCATCAATTTTGTTTCTAAAAGCAGATCTGTAACCAGATTTTACAATGTAAACCGCAGACATTGCTAAATAGATATATCAGATTAATTTGAAAATCCATGTCAGAACGGCTGTATAATCCTTTGTGATGGTTTTCACTCAATCTCCCTGCACCTAGCCTGATTCACAGCTCCTTAGTGTCACTCCTCTCTGCTGCTGCTGAAATCTCACACTGCTTAGTACAAGCTGCAGCTGTCAGTCTGGACGGGTAAAGACTGAATACATTGGACTCACTTCATAGCTGGAGCTATAAATACTCATTTTAATGCAAGGATAATGTAGCCATTCTGTCATGGATTAACAAAGTGTGAAGAAACCAGATTATATTTTAATTACCCAGACGACTATGCTTAGCAAACCAAGAAGAATGGACTTTTTAACTATATGTTGACTTTTGGATTTAAGTGTTCATTTCTGGTTGGTCAAGAAAACAGACTTTTATTTGTGTAAGCCTGGAATATTGACTTGTAAGCTGATATTTGAAATAACAGTGTGCTCTTATCCTGGATGAATAGTGCGGTCTACTGATATGCTAATTATACATTGTCTAGCCCAGATAGTTTGTTAATTTGTAAAACAGAGGAGAAAAATCTATACAAATAAATTACATAATCAAAAAAGGCAACTTGGTCGTCACCATTCTTCTCCTTATCGGTGAGGGTGGGCTGAAGGTTTCATGCCTCTGTATAAAGAGACTCAGAGACAGAGAGACTGAGAGAGAGTGATACAGCCAGACATTCTGCAAAACACCCAGAGGACGAGACAGGACTGCAGCCAATTCATCATGGCACCATCACGAGGGACACGGATCTATCATTCTATAGGAAACAACCTAGGGATTTTCAGCTCCGGTTGGAAGGATACAGATCTGCTCCATTGACCATCGCTGAACCATGGATAAGTTTGGAGAAAGCCAGGATTGGGACCCACTTGTTGCCTGGCTCCATGGAGATGCTCGGTTTAGCCAGGTGTTGACTCTCATGTCAACTGGCTTTGGACCTCGTATGGACTCTATGGACTATCATCTCCCTACACTTGTCGTTACCTCCTATCTATGTGTGTACCACAGGTGGGGTAGCTGACCCTGGGAGCTCTGACATAACATCTGCCATTATCCCAGCGGGTCAGCGGAAGGGTGAGACTCTGTAATGTGCACCATCTTGCGGAATTTTGCTGGGACTGTTCTATTTGTTATCTGCTTGTTGTGTGGTTCAGTAAAGCATTGCCACACTGTTTTACCCTCACCCTGCGTTGCCTGAGTAGCGTTATGCCCACGTTAACGGGATAGCAGGTGTTAGGCGGGACGATCCCTGGACCATGCGGTTCCGGCTAGCGGACTTGGACACCCGCCGACCCCCCGTTTCCCCACACAAAGTGAGTACACCATCATTAACAGATCTGAGAAATCTATTTAATATTGTAGACCGTTAGTTTTTTAGGACATATCACCTGCTTTTATCTTTTTATCTTCCCTCCTCTTTATAGCTTTTACTTGCTGTGATCTGGTTTTGTGGAGAATATTGACATTAACCCCTTCATGATGGAGCCCTTTTTCATTTTTGCGTTTCTGTTTTTCGCTCCCCTTCTTTCCAGAGATTGACAGCGGCATTTAACAGGTTGTTAGAGGCACATGTCAGCTGTTCAAAACAGCTGACCTGTGTCGGGAAAGATGTGGGAACAGCGCCGGAGCCCACATCAAAGGGGGAGATACAACATGTGCAGTACATGTACGACGACATATGCAGTACATGTACGACGCATGTCGCGAAGGGGTTAAGTTACAATACAAGATGTGTGGAAACAGTATGATTTGTAGCTGATTGATATTCCCTGGAATTTCTTGAGTAGCTTCTTTCTGATTCTTGCTACTGCTTCTTTTGGTGGGGTTGTTTTCTCAGAGTGATATAAAGGTTTTCTTATCTGCTCTTTGTTTCCTGAAACATTTATCTCCCCTCAAAGACAACATCTTGAAGTTCTTATGCAATAACCTCCCGAGAAATACGGATAATGAGCATTCAACTGTTCTTCAGGAAAACCCTGAAAGAATAATTCTTAGAGAGATTTTCTACTACTACTTTGATGACTGATCCATGGAATATCAGATCAGTGGGGGTCCGACTTTAGGCTCAGGCATCGGTCACATGTCAATAGTGTATGGAGAGGAGCAGCACAGCTCCACATACTGTTTTATGGCCATTGCTGAGAACAGCAGCTTAATTTCTGTTCAATTGAATAAGAGCTGAGCTACAGTTCTTGGCAGCAGGCACTAAGCTGCGTACAAAGCTGTGCTGTTCCACTACGTACACGGTATACATCTGACTGATGCCGATGATGTCAATGCCCACCGATCTAATATTGATATCCTATCCATTGGATAGATCATCAGTATTAAAGTTATGGACAGCCCTTTTACATTTAGAAGCTATATAAATAAATATAGTAGATGTATAAATCGATGTAATAAACTATAAAATTATCTCAGTTCTGTTGCATAATTTGTATAATGTGCACCATTTCAAGCACATAATTATCAATTAAGTGGAAACTTTCAGACAGTTGGCCAGTGTATGGACATTACAGACAGCAACCTGCCCATAGCCTGGAAGACCTCATAAACATAAAGTCATAAAAGATGATTTATCTGCAACAACACAGGAGATGTGAGACAGACAGACATCACTTTTTATTCACTCTATAACATGTATGCCAATATTAATGGTTTACCTAGCTCAAATGTGGTGACAGATTCCCTTTAAAGCTTCATCCAAACATTACTGTCGTGTTACTTTTTTATCCACTGTTGTATTAGAACCTCAACTTTTTTTGCAGATATTTTGGAATATTGCTGCAAAAACGTTGCAGTACTACTGAGTTCAAAGCAAAAAACGGAACATGGCCTCATTGTTTGAATGAAGCCTAAATGTCTTATGAATAAATGTTGTCAATTGTCACCCACCCGTCAGTATATTCTGATGGATATTGAAGAAGTTCTTGATGACCAACAAGATGACAGCATGAAGCCTACTGCAGTTCTTGGAGAAGATAGTACAATGGATTGCCAAAGAGACATGAAACGTGTTCTTGAAATGTCTTTCAGTGGTGTCTGATTCTTGGAGATTTCACATCTCTGAGTAACTTTGAGCTATGACCAACATCAGTAATAAATATGTCATAAAATGATACACACTGAGTATTTTGTATTTCTTGCATAACTAAAGATTTATGTTATTTGTGGCAACTAAAGTATAAAAAATGAGGAAAATAATCAAATCAAATTTAAAAAGTTCATGTTACAATCTTTATTCCTGGAAATCTCTTACTAGGAATGCTGATGATAGCACAGTGGGGACATTTGCTTTGGCAATTTGTTGATGGTCTCAGCTCTTCTTACCTTCTTCCTGGATTTGTACAGAATATTTATTTTCGGGTGGAATATTGGATCTTGTAATAAGCCATTCTAAGTTCATAACTTTATATATTGTTCCCAATGTGAAGCTAACTAGGGCTTTATGCAGAGGCTGTACGGCAGTGCAGGGTCTCTATGTGCCCAGCTAAGTACAGACCGCAAGTCACCTTTGTTTTTGGTGGATTCAAACTAAATCTGACATTGAAGACCTTCTTATGAAATTGAGACCTGGCAGAACTAAACTAAACTGTGAGCTCTATAGACCTGCAATCAATTAATTCATATTGAGCATAAGGCCCAAGTTTAACTTCTTTGGTGGAAAAGATATAATCCCTTTTATGATAAATATTTGACCCTTATCCATCCAGAATCTCTTTAAGAAAACAGTGAGGCCTCTCCTTCTACCCTGTTAGACAGTGTTTACGGGATTTATACATACTGAATACTGCTAATTCTACAAACTACACAGCAGTCAGTAACTGAGGAAGATCAATTAGACCAAAACGTTTTGCGTTTACTACTTTTTTGACTGCGCTAAAAACTTTTTTTAATCACATCTATTGAGTGCCAAGTATAATATTTACTTATCCATTTGTTTTATTACCCATTATGAAAGTATGGAGAACATAATTTCACAGGGAAAAAATAATATTTTTTTTGTTTTCACACTCCATTGTTATAAAGTTTTGTGAACCACCTTTGGTTTAAAATTTCTAATCACATCTCTAAATTTAATTTTTTTGGGGGGTCTAGTTTGCTATATGGGGTTATTTGTCCTATTTTTCCTAGTAAAAATGAAAATTTTGATTCTACAGCAATATTTTAGTGGGAAAAATATAATTTTTAATTTCACTTTGCATTAATAGGAACCTCCCACTAAATTCATGCTGCCCTAACCACAGGCAGCATGAATCAGAGCTTGGCTGTGTGACTGCAGCCAGTTATGATTTACTCTGAAACACCATGGGGTTTTTAGAGAGAACTTAGTAAAGCTCTATCCCTATAGACAGTACAGACATGTCCCTGCCATGAGTGTACATAGGTGGAGACCTGTCAGTCACTTGGGCTGGGGCAGAGAGGAGCCATCTGGGGATCACACCAGGCTTATTGATACTGGCCGACTTTTCATACTATGTTTCCTCTAAAACACCACGACTAGGTCAAGCATTGTTAGTGTGCACGTGTAGATAAGCAGGCTAAGCTCTGACACCGCTCACTCTGGGCAAGTAAGTGCCGTCAATCAGAAACAGAGCAGTGCCAAAAATACTAATTGAGGCAGTTATACAGTGCACTAGAGGAGTGCACTACAGTCACCCCAGAGGAGCACCAAAGCCTCCTCATTTGCATTTGAATTAAAAGTTATTTTCAAAAGCATTGTGCCATAAACATGTACAGTGCAAGTATGATTTTTATAGGGGCTAAATTCCCTATATCACTGTACAGCTAATTTAACATGCACTTTTGGAATGACGACTTAGTTTAACCTTATTCTTCTTGAACTTATCTTGTGTAAAAAAAAACAACTTTAGGTTATTCCACATATGTATACATTAAGGGCAGTAATGCTGTACCAGTGACTCTCGTAGTGGGTAAATGCCCGTATCATAGGAAAACCTGGTGCCTGCCATGGCAGTGTCCACACTACACAGCAGTCGGTAACTGAAGAAGGTCAATTAGACCGAAACGTCTTGTGTTTACTACTTTTTGGACTGCATTAAAAAACTTTTTCTAATCACATCTATTGAGTGGCAAGTATAATTTTTACTTATCAACGGTTTGGGAGCCTACTTGAGCACCAGTTACCGTAGTGAATACGGTCTTTGTTTATAAAATAAAATGGATGTCACCACTGGCTATGTGATTTCTTCTGAATCAGAAAGGTATATGTGGCCAAAAACTTCTGTTTGGGCCAACTGAAGGGCTTGAAAAGGAAGGAGCGCTATTTGATTTTATTGGAGCGCGATTTTGCCTGGAATAGATTTCCAATGTCATGACACATATGTTGAGCTCCTGAGGTGCCAAAATAGCAAAGTATCTCTGCCAGTGACCCCATTTTGGAAACTAGAACTCTTAAGGAATTCATCTTGGGGTGTGGTGAGCATTTTGAAAACAAAATTTTATCGCAATGAAACAGTGAAAATAAAAGAAAAGATGGTTTTTACACTAAAATATTGCTTTAGCCCCACCTCCCTGTGTTAATCATCTAGGGGATTAAACATCCACGATCGGTGCTAAAACCGCTAAGGGCTGTTGCAGAAACATGTCAGCCATAGTATTAGTATATAGCTACATTTTTGCCTGTTGGGGGGGAGCACTGGAGAAAAAGGCCCTTCGATGACTTCCATAAGAAGGTGTACTGGCAGTTGTTAAGGTGTTAAAGCTTCTCCTGCATATGGTAGAAGCAGGATTCCAGGTTTTCTCTATGAGTACTGCGTCACTCAGGAGGCCCGAAAATGTTGTCTATATTACTATAATTTACCTAGACAAATATTTAGAATTGAGAGTCCTCAGTGGTTGATACCTTTTAATGACTAACTGAAAAGATGGTGACAAATTGCAAGCTTTCGAGACTACACAGGTCTCTTCATCAGGCATAGACTAAAAGAAATTCTGAAGAATCACATATTTATGCACAACATAGCACAGAACCAACCCCAATCAGAGGACAATAAAACATTCCTTATCTAAGAACTGGCCCAATATGTATGGACATAACTGTTTATCACTCATGGTAATTCTGCTTCATGTCACCTGTCTTATCCATGGTTCTTTCCTCTTTTTTTTCTGTGATGTGTTGTGCATAAATATGTGATTCTTCAGAATTTCTTTTAGTCTATGCGTGATGAAGAGACCTGTGTAGTCTTGAAAGCTTGCAATTTGTTACCATCTTTTCAGTTAGCCATTAAAAGGTATCAACCACTGAGGACTCTCAATTCTAAATAGATTATTATAGAAAGTGTAAAATGAGTAATAACAGCTCCAGCTCTGGGACTAATTATTATCCACTGTAGGTAGACTGAAAGTATGTGCTACAGTGACAGGCGGACCGGACCTCTGGCATGGAACATCGAGAACCAACTCTAATTGAATTTCAGGTGATCTATGTGTGGGAGTCAGTTCATGGTATATTTACTACAGGGCTGGCAGAAAGTGACCTGTACCAACATAACCGCAAATCAGCAGCACTTACCATGACACTAAATTATGTGTGTGTGTGTGTGTGAATAGTTCTTTAGAAATGTTAATAAGCCGCGCTGGGTAAGAATTGTCCTTCTGGATGAATTCAGTTAAGTTTGTAATAAATTAGTGTGGAAGTATTGCAGATTAATTCTTGAAATAACTGGACACGTCCCCAGAAAACGGGCAATGGAATGTTTTGCAGCGGTCCCTAAGTTTGATAGTTGGGGAGAAGTATTCTTAGGACTCACTCACACTGGCGAGTAGCATTCGATGATTCTCTCATGCGAGAGCTTTGGATGCGATATGCAAAGGTACTCAGCTCCTGCTCTGCTGCAAGCGTGATCCGAGTGTCAGTGCTCCGATCCTCTCTCATGAGAGAATGGCAGCACAGAAAGTAATTTCTCCATCTCATCTATTGCTGGCGTCCATGGTAATTGGACTGCACTCAGATGACATCCAAGTGCAATCTGATGTTTCGCACGCACCCTTGGACTTGTGTGGGTGAGTGCGATCTGATTCTCGGATGTAATCGCAGCATGCTGCAATTGTTCTCTCATGCCAAATCGGCACAAAAAAAATCATCCCTGATCTGCACTGCCCCATAATATGACATTGGGCTGAGTGCTATGCAATTTTTAATTGGATTGCACTCGTTCAATTTATACGCTCTTGTGATCGAGTCCTTAAAGGGAACCTGCAGAGGAGAGATGGCAGGTGGAATGCACAGGCACGGGATTTTCGGCCCCTCACATTACGTCAAAGGGAGGAAGGGAGGAGAAATCTTGTACAGTGAAGACCGGAGGCAGTCTTATCTTGGGGGCAGTCTACGCCCCACAGTCTGGAAGATCGAATCTATAAAAGATGATTTTTACTGAACAAGTCATCATTCAGGAGGCATATAGGTATGGCTAATTTCAGTTGTATAAAACCTGTATGCCCAGATTAATAGCTCAAAAAGCTCAAGAGGGTTACAGATTCCCTTTAAAGGGACTCTGTCGGCACAGAATGACTGTTCAAACCAAGTACAGGCACTCATTGCTTCATGGCGGGGCCAATCATTTAAGTCCACATTGCCACCTGCTTGTTTTCCCTCTATCGTGTCCTTCTCTGGCCCTATAAAGCCAGAGCTGTCAATCAAATAAGAGGTGGTGGAGATAGAGGGAAAATGAGCAGGTGGGAGGTGTATATAAATGATTTTACCCACCGTGACGCACCGAGCAGGGAGTCTTGTCAGCACAAAATGACTGTTTTTCGTATTTCCTTGATACAGCTGAGCCGTTCAGTGCACCTTCCCACCTACTTGTTTTCCATTAAAGCCCGCCCTCCTTTGTCTCCTGTAAAGTTAGAGTTGTCAATCAAGGAAAAGGAGGGCGGAGATAGGTGGAAGATAAGTATGTGGGAAGGTGCCCTAAGCTGCTCAGCACGATGGTGCACTGATCGCCTCATTAGCATATTTTAATAAAGAATAATTTCTGGCAAAATGCTGCAATAAATCTGGAGGCGAAAGGTGCAATTCTTATTAAGGCCATCTTTCCTTCAAGCTGCTGTGATTGGGTTGAACAGTCATTTGATGCTGACAGAATCCCTTTAAATTTAGACCTATGAAATGATCTATGACGGGTCAAGGAGATTCGAGATGTCCATATTGTCAGTACTAACTCTTATAAAACACAGATTTCATACAGCGTAGGCTGATAGCATAACATAGTGCTGTGCATTCGGCCATGTAGGCCGCCCAAGGGGAAGAAAACATTTTTTCCTTTTTGTCTGACATGTGGATTAGTAATTTGTATTTTATAATTTTTCTACCTGCTTGTTAAAGATCTCTAAGCATGGACTATTGTGTATTTTCATTATTTTTAAACCCTTCCCGACATTTGCAGTATATATACGTCATAGTCGGGAAGTACTTCCTGACCAATGCAGTATATATAGATCATGGCGATCTTCAGCGCACAGGAGGCTGTGCGCGGGTGATCACTGCCGTGTGTCATGAGTCATGACAACATCAGGTCACCAGAGCTAGCAAACTTGCTACACCATGTTCAGTTCATCGCATCAGAGCAACGCTGTCAGTTTGTAAAACATAGCAAAGCTCATGCTTTGCTATGCTTTATTAGCGATCATACTGCAAAAAGTCCCATAGTGGGAAAACTGAAAAAAGTAGAAAAAAAAAATTAAAAAATATATTTTTTAAAAAAAATCACAAAATAATAATAAATATATATACCGTATCTACAGTGGGGGAAATAAGTATTTGATCCCTTGCTGATTTTGTAAGTTTGTCCACTGACAAAGACATGAACCGTCTATAATTTTATGGGTAGGTTAATTTTAACATTGAGAGATAGAATATCAAAAATAAAATCCAGAAAATCACATTGTATAAATTATATACACTTATTTGCATTTTTGCAGTGAGAAATAAGTATTTGATCCCTCTGGCAAACGAGACTTAATACTTGGTGGCAAAACCCTTGTTGGCAAGCACAGCAGTCAGAAGTTTTTTGCAGTTGATGAGGTTTGCACATATGTCAGAAGGAATTTTTGTCCACTCCTCTTTGCAGATCATCTCTAAGTCATTAAGATTTTGAGGCTGTCGCTTGGCAACTCGGAGCTTCAGCTCCCTCCATAACTTTTCTATGGGATTAAGGTCTGGAGACTGGCTAGGCCACTCCATGACCTTAATGTGCTTCTTTTTGAGCCACTTCTTTGTTGCCTTGGCTGTTTGTTTCGGGTCATTGTCTTGCTAGAAGACCCAGCCACGACCCATTTTTAATGTCCTGGCAGAGGGAAGGAGGTTGTCACTCAGGATTTTATGGTACATAGCTCTATCCATTCTCCCATTGATGTGGTGAAGTAGTCCAGTGCCCTTAGCAGAGAAACACCCCAAAGCATAATGTTTCTGCCTCCATGCTTGACAGTGGGGATGGTGTTCTTTGGGTCATAGGCAGCATTTCTCTTCCTCCAAACATGGTGAGTTGAGTTAATGCCAAAGACATCAATTTTTGCCTCAATATTAGAAATAGCCGACAGCACAACTGATATAACATAGTAACATAGTTATTAAGGATGAAGGAAGACTTTAAGTCCATCTAGTTCAACCCATAGTCTAACCCAACATGCCCTAACATGTTGATCCAGAGGAAGGCAAAAAAACTCCATGTGGCAAGAGTAAGCTCCACATTGGGGAAAAAAATTCCTTCCCAACTCCACATACGGCAATCAGACTATTTCCCTGGATCAACACCCTATCAAGGAATCTAGTGTATATACCCTGTAACATTATACTTTTCAAGAAAGGCATCCAGTCCCCTCTTAAATGTAAGTAATGAATCACTCATTACAACATCATACGGCAGAGAGTTCCATAGTCTCACTGCTCTTACAGTAAAGAACCCGCGTCTGTTATGCTTAAACCTTCTTTCCTCCAGTCGTAGAGGATGCCCCCTTGTCCCTGTCTCAGGTCTATGATTAAAAAGATCATCAGAAAGGTCTTTGTACTGTCCCCTCATATATTTATACGTTAAAATAAGATCACCCCTTAGCCTTCGTTTTTCCCAACTAAATAGCCCCAAGTGTAATAATCTATCTTGGTATTGCAGACCCCCCAGTCCTCTAATAACCTTGGTCGTTCTTCTCTGCACCCGCTCTAGTTCAGCTATGTCTTTCTTATACACCGGAGACCAGAACTGTGCACAGTATTCTAAGTGTGGTCGAACTAGTGACTTGTATAGAGGTAAAATTATGTTCTCCTCATGAGCATCTATGCCTCTTTTAATGCATCCCATTATTTTATTTGCCTTTTTAGCAGCTGCCTGACACTGGCCACTAAATGGGGATGCCCGTCCTAGTTCCACTGGACCCAAATGGAAAAGTACATACCGCAGCAAAGTGAAGGACAGCATCCAATCCAGGTGAAGTATAAAAAGTCCTTTATTGTGCCAAATGCAACGTTTCAACCATATAGGTCTTTTTCAAGCATGCACTACAGTCAAAATGCTGGTCTTATATAGGAAGTAGATTCACAACCTCCAATCAGCATCTCATGACCGCCCACGTTATTAACATATTAGCAAACACGAAATATACAATATAAAATATACATAATATACATTTAATAGCGACCCATAACACATTTAATATATATAAAAAGAAGAACAAAGAAATAAACCTCATTGTCCCATATGTAGAGATATGACCACCCCAAAAATAAAGCAAATATCGGTTACCATGGTATTCATTCACCAATCCGTGCATGTGTTTTTTGTGCATGCACATTAGTAACCAATGAAACACCGTGTCCCACCCAGTTTACCCACATGACTGAAATCCACCAATACACCATCTGTCTATCACAACCAATAACCAACTCCCAAACATGTCATCAAATGCAAAAGCCAATCATCTCACAGTTCTCATAGGGTGTTTAGTAAATACTCATATCAAGCCCCCCAAAAATAATAAATTGCTGAATCTATGTGCCATAATACCATATGTCTCACCACTATTGGCTATGTAACTAAGTAAAGGATCTCGTATTCTGATCATCAAAACGTACCCATACATATCGGCGCAACTCCAAAAGATAAACAATTCCATGTGGCCAGCCATGCAGGCAGTACCGCCTCCTCAGTGTGTAAGACCGTGCACGCACACTGTTAGGTCACCGGTGCATGTGCGCAGACGCGCCGAACTCTCCCACCACAATAGTAAACAACACCACACGGACAACCATGCGTTGATGTCACCAGAGCAGGGAGACTGCATACGCCCACTGCCACGCCCCCAGCACCCACGCACAAGCGTGCTAGCATCGGAACATACCCATACATATCGGCGCAACTCCAAAAGATAAAGAACTACACATGGTCAGCAATACAGGCAGCACCGCCTCCTCTGTGTATAAGGCCGTGTACGCACACTGCTAAGTCACCGGTACACGTGCACAGGCGCGCCAAACTCACCCACCACAGTAGTAAACAACACCGCATGGACAACATGCGGTGACGTCACCAGAGCAGGGAGACCGCACACGCCCACTGCCACATCCCCGACACCCACGCGCAAACGTGTTAGCATCCAGCCCTCACAAAGGAGACGGGTTCATCTGTCAAAAGTGCCATATCAGTATACAGAGGGCTTCCACTAACCAGCCCATCATTTAACAATTAGAAATATCCAGCCATATCCATGGCAACTCCTGTCTAATAGTCCTAAATCTATATTGATAACAAATAGAGAGATCTAGCTAGCGCTATATGGACACATGTAACATCAGCACTCATGATATCAGCATATCGACAAGAGTATAGCGACTCGTCATATTAACCATTTAACGACATTTATGAGAAAGGGGAGAAAAAAATAACATAATACAGTGCAAGCAGGGGCAGGAGGGGCCAGGCCAACTCAAAGGTAATTCAGGACACACAGTCCTCTTGTCCCTTGGTCGTCCATACATTAAAACCTACAATCAGAAAAATTAATTAAAAACAATCCAACACGATATACGAACCACACAGAAAATCCCAATAAACTTCAAGAAGCACATATCTGTAGGTTATAATCCACATTTAGACCCCTTGGATGAAGTGAGCCCAACTTAGATATCCACCTAAGTTCCTTCTGCTTTAACAACTTAATCCTATCTCCACCCCTTCTAAGACTTGGTACGCTATCAATCACTCTGAACCTCAATTGGCTAACAGAATGTCCACTATCAATAAAGTGTTTAGGGACTGGTAATTCCACCAGTTTAGTCCTGATGGTGCTTTTAGGTTTTCCAATGCGTGCTTTGACCTCCATAGTCGTCTCGCCCACATACGGCAACCCACATGGGCATACTATCATATATATTATGAAACTAGAGGTACACGTATATCTGTCTTTAATATAGATCTTTTTCGCGGTGTGTGGATGATGAAAAAAATCCCCCTTCAGCATATTACCACAACAGGCACAACCCAGACAAGGAAAATTCCCCAATTTCGGGGGGCCCAATGTCCTTTGTATAGAAACCTTTTCGGTGCCTATGTCCGATTTCACAAGTCTCTCTTTTAGATTATATCCCCTTTTAAATGAAAAGATAGGAGGCCTGGTAAATTCATCTATGCCCAGGAGACCCTGATGTAATAAATGCCAATGCTTGGCAAGAATGCCCTTAATTTGATCACTAGCTGTACTGTATGTAGAGACGAAGGGAATACGTCTATCATTACTCCTAACCCTCTTTTGCCTATCATCCAAGCTTGTCAAGCCCTTCACCTTACTCTTATGGTCCAACACTCCAATGTCAGGATAACCTCTGTTGGTAAATTTTTTACACATCTCATCCAATCTAGGATCGAGTAGTGAATCATCCGTTATTATTTTTCGGACCCTCAGCATTTGGCTCCAAGGTAATGATTCAACCATCCTCCTCGGGTGTGGTGACTCCTGAAATGTAACAAGCTCTTTCTGTCAGTGCTTTTAACAAATAAATCTGTCTTCAATGATGTCCCCTCTTTGTAAACCATAGTGTCCAAAAATTGGACACGTTCACTAGAGTATGTCACTGTAAAATCCAATTCGGGGAAAACCCCATTGAGCTCCTGATGGAACTCAAGGAGCTTACTTACTTCACCTTCCCACACTACAAAGACATCATCGATGTAGCGCCACCAGGCCCGGACACGGGACCAAAAACTAAAGTTGTACACGTGCTGGTCCTCAAATACAGCCATGTAGACGTTTGCATACGTGGGGGCCACATTGGACCCCATGGCGGTACCTCTCAACTGCAAATAGTAGTCATCCCCAAAGAGGAAATAATTCCTCCTGAGGATGAACTCAAGCAGTGAGAGGACCAGCCGTGCACAGCCCGGCTCCATGTCCGAGCCCGATAGCACCACATCGACTGCTGCCAAACCTCTCTCATTTTCAATTGAGGTGTATAAGGAAACAACATCGAAGGATACTAGTATCATGTTTGTTGTTACATTCAAGTTATCAATCTTATCCAAAAAGTCATTCGTGTCTTTGATATGCGACTGTGCGGATAGGGCAAATTTAGAGAGGACTTTATCCAAAAAAATGGCTACTTAATTAAAAATAGAACCCCTACCCGACACAATAGGGCATCCTGGGGGGTTAAAGTAGCCCTTGTGTATTTTAGGCAAAATATATATCAAAGGTCTAATCAGACATTCAACTAGTAAATATTCGGAGAGCTTGGGGTCAATGAGACCATCTGACAGGGCCCCACTGACCAGAAGCTCCAATTCTTTCTGAAACCGAATTGTAGGATCACCGGGCAATTTACAATACACATTCCCATCAGCCAACTGCTGTAGTATTTCTGCTTTGTACTTAACACTATCCATTATAACCACTGCCCCACCATTGTCCGCAGCCTTAATTGTAATGGAAGTGTTCATAGATAAACCCTATGAGAACTGTGAGATGATTGGCTTTTGCATTTGATGACATGTTTGGGAGTTGGTGATTGGTTGTGATAGACAGATGGTGTATTGGTGGATTTTAGTCATGTGGGTAAACTGGGTGGGACACAGTGTTTCATTGGTTACTAATGTGCATGCACAAGAAACAGATGCATGGATTGGTGAATGAATACCATGGTAACCGATATTTGCTTTATTTTTGGGGTGGTCATATCTCTACATATGGGACAATGAGGTTTATTTCTTTGTTCTTCTTTATATATATTAAATGTGTTATGGGTCGCTATTAAATGTATATGTATTATGTATATTTTATATTGTATATTTCATGTTTGCTAATATGTTAATAACGTGGGCGGTCATGAGATGCTGATTGGAGGTTGTGAATCTACTTCCTATATAAGACCACCATATTGACTGTATTGCATGCTTGAAAAAGACCTACAGTTAGGTCCATATATATTTGGACAGAGACAACATTTTTCTCATTTTGGTTATAGACATTACCACAATGAATTTTAAACAAAACAATTCAGATTCAGTTGAAGTTCAGACTTTCAGCTTTCATTTGAGGGTATCCACATTAAAATTGGATGAAGGGTTTAGGAGTTTCAGCTCCTTACCATGTGCCACCCTGTTTTTAAAGGGACCAAAAGTAATTGGACAGATTCAATAATTGTAAATAAAATGTTCATTTCTAGTACTTGGTTGAAAACCCTTTGTTGGCAATGACTGCCTGAAGTCTTGAACTCATGGACATCACCAGACGCTGTGTTTCCTCCTTTTTGATGCTCTGCCAGGCCTTCACTGCGGTGGTTTTCAGTTGCTGTTTGTTTGTGGCCTTTCTGTCTGAAGTTTAGTCTTTAACAAGTGAAATGCTGCTCATTTGGGTTGAGATCAGGTGACTGACTTGGCCATTCAAGAATATTCCACTTCTTTGCTTTAATAAACTCCTGGGTTGCTTTGGCTTCATGTTTTGGGTCATTGTCCATCTGTAGTATGAAACGACGACCAATCAGTTTGGCTGGATCTGAGCACACAGTATGGCTCTGAATACCTCAGAATTCATTCGGCTGCTTCTGTCCTGTGTCACATCATCAATAAACACTAGTGACCCAGTGCCACTGGCAGCCATGCATGCCCAAGCCATCACACTGCCTCCGCCGGGTTTTACAGATGATGTGGTATGCTTTGGATCATGAGTTGTACCACGCCTTTGCCATACTTTTCTCTTTCCATCATTCTGGTAGAGGTTGATCTTGGTTTCATCTGTCCAAAGAATGTTCTTCCAGAACTGTGCTGGGTTTTTTAGATGTTTTTTAGCAAAGTCCAGTCTAGCCTTTTTATTCTTGATGCTTATGAGTGGCTTGCACCGTGCAGTGAACCCTCTGTAGTTACTTTCATGCAGTCTTCTCTTTATGGTAGATGTGGATATTGATACGCCGACCTCCTGGAGAGTGTTGGTCACTTGGTTGGCTGTTGTGAAGGGGTTTCTCTTCACCATGGAGATTATTCTGCGATCATCCTCCACTGTTGTCTTCTGGGGGCGCCCAGGTCTTTTTGCATTGATGAGTTCACCAGTGCTTTCTTTCTTTCTCAGGATGTACCAAACTGTAGATTTTGTCACTCCTAATATTGTAGCAATTTCTCGGATGGGTTTTTTCTGTTTTCGCAGCTTAAGGATGGCCTTTTTCACCTTCATGGAGAGATCCTTTGACCGCATGTTTACTTCACAGCAAAACCTTCCAAATGCAAGCACCACACCTCAAATCATCTCCAGGCCTTTTATCTGCTTAATTGAGAATGATATAACGAAGGGATTGCCCACACCTGTCCATGACATAGCCTTGGAGTAAATTGTCCAATTACTTTTGGTCCCTTTAAATACAGGGTGGCACATGTTAAGGAGCTGAAACTCCTACACCCTTCATCCAATTTTAATGTGGATACCCTCAAATGAAAGCTGAAAGTCTGAACTTCAACTGCATCTGAATTGTTTTGTTTAAAATTCATTGTGGTAATGTCTATAACCAAAATTAGAAAAATGTTGTCTCTGTCCAAATATATATGGACCTAACTGTATATGGTTGAAACGTTGCATTTGGCACAATAAAGGACTTTTTATACTTCACCTGGATTGGATGCTGTCCTTCACTTTGCTGCGATTAATTTTTGCCTCATCTGACCACAGCACCTTCTCCCAATCACTCACAGAATCATCCAGGTGTTCATTGGCAAACTTCAGACTGGCCTGCACATGTGCCTTCTTGAGCAGGAGGACCTTGCAGGCACTGCAGGATTTTAAACCTTTACGGCGCAATGTGTTACCAATGGTTTTCTTGGTGACTGTGGTCCCAGCTGCCTTGAGATCATTAAGAAGTTCCCCCTGTGTTGCTTTAGGCTGATCTCTCACCTTCCTCATGATCAAGGATACCCCACGAGGTGAGATTTTGCATGGTGCCCCAGATCGATGTCAATTGACAGTCATTTTGCATTTCTTCCATTTTCTTATTATTGCACCAACAGTTGTCTCCTTCTCATCCAGCGTCTTACTTATGGTTATTTCAGTTTTTCTTTTTTAATAAAGTTGCAAAAATTTCTACATTTCTGTTTTTTTTCAGTCAAGTTGGGGTGGAGATTGTACATTAATAAGAAAAAAATAAACTTTTGGGAATTTACCAAATGGCTACAATGAAAAGAGTGAAAAATTTAAAGGGGTCTGAATACTTTCCGTACCCACTGTATATTGGAAAGGTGCTCTGCAATTCGATTTTTTTACTTTCTGGTCATATATCCAATGTATCTAACATTGCAACTGTCACTTTCAATACAGTATATTATGTGGTGTGAATTGCAGTTGGTGAAAGCATCAATCTGTGATCTGCTCCATGCTGTAAATCAAACATTATTTTTGGGTGGCAGAAGAACATACATACATGGTCAAAATTGTTGGCACCCCTCGTTTAAGGACAGAAAAACCTACAATGGTCACAGAAACAACTTGAATCCTCTCCCTTTTTTTCTTTGTAAAAAGGGTTCAAAAAGACATGGTTATTGGTCCAGTATGGATGTATATTTTACCTGATGAAGGCTTTTTTTAAGCGGAAACGCATTGTTTTTACTTGGTACATTTACACTGTGTGCAGAATTATTAGGCAAGTTGTATTTTGATCCTATGATACTTTTTATACATGTTGTCCTACTCCAAGCTGTTCAGGCTTGAGAGCCAACGACCAATTAAGTAAATCAGGTGATGTGAATCTCTGTAATGAGGAGGGGTGTTGTCTAATGAAATCAAAACCCTATATAAGGTGTGCTTAGTTATTAGGCAACTTCCTTTCCTTTGGCAAAATGGGTCAGAAGAGAGATTTGACGGGCTCTGAAAAGTCCAAAATTGTGGGATGTCTTGCGGAGGGATGAAGCAGTCTTAAAATTGCCAAACTTTTGAAGCGTGATCACGGAACAATCAAGCGTTTCATGGCAAATAGCCAGCAGGGTCGCAAGAAGCGTGTTGGGCAAAAAAGGCGCAAAATAACTGCCCATGAATTGAGGAAAATCAAGCATGAAGCTGCCAAGATGCCATTTGCCACCAGTTTTGCCATATTTCAGAGCTGCAACATTACTGGAGTAACAAAAAGCACAAGGTGTGCGATACTCAGGGACATGGCCAAGGTAAGGAAGGCTGAAAAACAACCACCTTTGAACAAGAAACATAAGATAAAACGTCAAGACTGGGGCAAGAAATATCTTAAGACTTACTTTTCAAAGGTTTTATGGACTTATGAAGTGAGAGTGACTCTTGATGGGCCAGATGGATGGGCCAGAGGCTGGATCGGTAAAGGGCAGAGAGCTCCACTCCGACTCAGACACCAGCAAGGTGGAGGTGGGGTACTGGTATGGGCTGATATCATCAAAGATGAACTTGTGGGACCTTTTCGGGTTCAGGATGGAGTGAAGCTCAACTCCCAGACCTACTGCCAGTTTCTGGAAGACAACTTCTTCAAGCAGTGGTACAGGAAGAAGTCTGTATCATTCAAGAAAAACATGATTTTCATGCAGGACAATGCTCCATTACATGCCTCCAACTACTCCACAGCGTGGCTGGCCAGTAAAGGTCTCAAAGAAGAAAAAATAATGACATGGCCCCCTTGTTCACCTGATCTGAACCCCATAGAGAACCTGTGGTCCCTCATAGAATGTGAGATCTACAGGGAGGGAAAACAGTACACCTCTCGGAACAGTGTCTGGGAGGCTGTGGTGGCTGCCGCACGCAATGTTGATCGTAAACAGATCAACCAACTGACAGAATCTATGGATGGAAGGCTGCTGAGTGTCATCATAACGAAAGGTGGCTATATTGGTCACTAATTTTGGGGGGTTTTGTTTTTGCATGTCAGAAATGTTTATTTCTAAATTTTGTGCAGTGATATTGGTTTATCTGGTGAATATAAGCAAGTGAGATAGGAATATATTTGGTTTTATTAAGTTGCCTAATAATTCTGCACAGTAATAGTTACCTGCACAAACAGATATCCTCCTAAGATAGCCAAATCTAAAAAAAAACCTTTCCAACTTCCAAAAATATTAAGCTTTGATATTTATGAGTCTTTTGGGTTGATTAAGAACATAGTTGTTGATCAATAATAAAAATAATCCTCTAAAATACAACTTGCCTAATAATTCTGCACACAGTGTAGAATAAAAACATCTTTTAAATAAGCCTATCACATGTTACCACTTTCGGGAGCGCCGTCAACAGACTGGATTTCTGCTTCTTTTCAAATGAAAGTCAGGCATTGCTTTTCAACCATGCTTCCAAAGAATTAAAAAAAAATAAAACTGAAATATTCCTGGACAGAAATTATGGTACCCTTAACTTAATATTTTGTTGCACAACCTTTTGAGGCAATCACTGCAATCAAACGATTCCTGTAACTGTCAGTGAGACTTATGCACCTCTTGACAGGTATTTTGGCCCACTCCTCAAGAGCAAACTGCTCGAGTGAAGAATTTAAAGGGGTCTGAATACTTTCCGTATCCAATATATATATATATATATATATATATATATATATATATATATATATATATATACAGTACAGACCAAAAGCTTGGACACACCTTCTCATTTAAAGATTTTTCTGTATTGGCATGATTATGAAAATTGTACATTCACACTGAAGGCATCAAAACTATGAATTAACACATGTGGAATTATATGCTTAACAAAAAAGTGTGAAACAACTGAAATTATGTCTTATATTCTAGGTTCTTCAAAGTAGCCACCTTTTGCTTTGATGACTGCTTTGCACACTCTTGGCATTCTCTTGATGAGCTTCAAGAGGTAGTCACCGGGAATAGTTTTCACTTCACAGGTGCCCTGTCAGGTTTAATAAGTGGGATTTCTTGCCTTATAAATGGGGTTGGAACCATCAATTGTGTTATGCAGAAGTCTGGTGGATACACAGCTGATAGTCCTACTGAATTGACTGTTAGACACAAAAGAGCACAGTAAAAACCAAAAACACTCCTTTGCAGAAAAATCACAGTAATCAGCAAGTGCTAGTAAAAAGATGTAAAAAACAGGGTGTTTGGTTGATACGTTTTTTGCAAAAAATGTATACTAAGCTGCTCCACCAAACGTCAAGGTATACCCATATAGAGCAGTCCTAACTGATGTATGCAATCCCTATCTGATGTATTTAAAAACCTGATCATCTGTATATTACCTGTATGAGCAGGGTTCAGAGAGGAAATGTCCATGTGGACACGCTGAATGGAACAGCTTTTGTGCAGATAGCCCACAAGGAGTGGTGGATAACTCCCTAGTCTTGTAGACACAAGAGAACAATTATGGAAACAGAAACACATGGGCTACTTGCACAGTGAACAAGTCTGTAAGAACATGTTCACACACCACCAAGAAAGTTGAAGACACAAAAGAGCACAGTAAAAACCAAAAACGCTCCATTGCAAAAAAATCACAGTTATCAGCAAGTGCTAGTAAAAAGATGTGTGAACATGTTCCTACAGACTTGTTCAGTGTGCAAGTAGCCCATGTGTTTCTGTTTCCATAATTGTTCTCTTGTGTCTACAAGACTAGGGAGTTATCCACCACTCCTTGTGGGCAATCTGCACAAAAGCTGTTCCATTCAGCGTGTCCACATGGACATTTCCTCTCTGAACCCTGCTCATACAGGTAATATACAGATGATCAGGTTTTTAAATACATCAAATAGGGATTGCATACCTCAGTTAGGACTGCTCTATGTGGGTATACCTTGACGTTTAGTGGAGCAGCTTATTATACATTTTTTGCAAAAATGTATCAACCAAATACTCTGTTTTTTACATCTTTTTACTAGCACTTGCTGATTACTGTGATTTTGCAAAGCAAAGTCATCAAAGCAAAAGGTGGCTATTTTGAAGAACCTAGAATATAAGACATAATTTCAGTTGTTTTACACTTTTTTGTTAAGTATATAATTGGTACCGCAAGTCTGGTACCACTTGCGGTGGATACCGTGTCTCCCTCCTGCTCTCCAGCTGTTTCCAACTTGATCGGCTGGCCTAGCCCTCTATCTACAGGATTTCCTGTCTATGCAAATAACTTTTTGATGCAATATCTTTCTCTCAAGGGTTTATCTCGCACACCCTTCTCCGATTAGCTATAGAGCACACTGATGAAGGTCGTTTGCAGACCAAAACATTTGTGAACATTGTGAATACTGTATGTATTAAACACTTTGTTGCATCAGACTCCCCAGAGTGTGCCTAAGTATATCTTATATAATATTTTATGGTCTGGGTACCTACTATTAGGCACCACTACCATTGGACTGTGCTGACCATTTACTGTACTGTACAATTTTCATAGTCATGCAAATACAGAAAAATCTTTAAATTAGAAGGTGTGTCCAAACTTTTGATCTGTACTGTATAGAAATATTGTACCCATAAATAAGTATTTTTATGAAGTATTTTGATATCACCGCATCCAGAATGACCTGATCTATAAAAGTGTCCCACTAGTTAACCCCTTTAGTGAACACTGTAAACATTTTTTTATAAAAAACGATGCTTTATCATCGTACCGCCGACCAAAAACTGAAATAAAACATGATCAAAAAGACAAATGTAAATAGATATGGTATCCATGAAAACGTCATCTTGTCCCGCAAATAACAAGCCACCATACAGCTCCATCATCAAAAAAATAAAAAAGTTATAGCTCTCAGAATAAGGCGGTGCAAAAATAATTATTTTTTCTATAAAACAGTTTTTATTGTATAAAAGCGCCAAAACCTAAAAAAATTATGTAACTGTGGTATCGCTGTAATTGTACTGACCCAAAGAATAAAGCCGCATAAAAAAATCCTAAATTACTGTTTTTTGTTCATTCTGCCTCCCAAAAATTGTAATAAAAAGTGATCAAAAATGTAATGTGGCCGAAAATGGCACCAATAAAAATATCAACTCATCCCGCAAAAAAAAAGCCAATACATGACTCTGTTGGCCGAAATATAGAAAAATTAGAGCTCTCAAAATATGGCTATGCAAAAACTTGTTTTTGCAAAAAAAGCGTCTTTTAGTGTCTGACTGCATTCAAACATAAAATAAAATATAAATCTGGTATTGCTGTAATCGCACCAACCCGAAGAATAAAGTCGTCTAATCACATATACTGCATGAGAAATGGCGTAAAAAACTATTAAAACCAATTCTTCACCTGCTGTTGACTTGTTCGTTCTGCCTCTCAAAGATCACAGTAAGGCTCAGTGGAAGATTCCCTATAATGAGGCAGATGGAGTCACGGTGGACACCATCTGACCTGTGATCCGGCAGTGTCGGTTTTTTAAGAGGGCATAAAAGCTGTCGGCCACAGTTTTGTGTACCTCTGAAAAGAAGGACAATGCTGAACAGAGGCCAGACGGACACCCGAGTAACTCTGCTGCCTCATTATAGTGAGTGGCTCCTTTGGGGGTTACATCTGAATCGCGTAATTTGGAGATTTAGATGGAAATCCCAATGTAAGTACTCAGCATAGAGCACCAGATAAATGTGATCGCAAATGTTATGTAAAATATTTACAATAAAAGCTTCAACACAATCCACAAAATAAACAAGTCCTCATTAAGGTCCATCATCTGTTAACGGGAATATAGGAGGCTTCCACATTACTTGTAGCACAAAAGGTTTGGAAAAGCGAAATGGCTCCTCGCCCCCTTAAAACAAATTCAGCAAATTGTGTGCTTCCAAATCCAAATGCCCTTCTCCCTTCTGAGCACCACAGTGTGCCTAAACTGCAGTTAGCATCCACATGTTTGGAATTTCTTTAGCGATGAGAGCCCGCCCAGTTTACAGGTACATGAGCTCAATATATGGGCACTACAACATACTGGTCACTACAATGGCTTTTTGCAATTTTCACTCAGCAACATCCATTGCTGCTTGTTTCTGGAAAACACCCATGGAGTCAAAATCAGCACTGCACCTGTAGATAAATTCACAATGGGTATAATTTCCAAAATAGGGTCACTTGAGGGGGAATTCTGCTCTTCTAGCACTTGGGGACTTTTTATATGGAGTCCACATACTATTCTAGGAAAATCTGTGCTCCAGGATGCAAATAGCGCTCCGTCCCTCCCGAGTCTCGCCGTATGGCTATGCAGTACTGCACAGCCACATATGGGGCATTTCTACATTCAGCAGAAATTGTGGGACACATTTAGGTGACATTTTTACATATTTCCCAGTGTGAAAATATAAAATCTGGGGCTAAAGCAAAATGTTGGTGGTAAAAATGTCATTATTTTTTTCTTCATTGTCCAATGGTGTAAAATTCTATGTGGTATCAATATGATCACTGCACTCATGGATGAATTCATTGAGAGGTGTAGTTTGTAAAATGTGGTCTCCTGTGGGGGGTCTGCTGTTCTGGCACCTCAGGGGCTCTGCCAATGTGACATGGCACCCTCAAATTAGTCCAGCAAAATGTGAACTCCAGTATGGTGCTTCTTCCCTTCTGAGCTTTGCACTGTGCCTCAAAAGTAGTTTTTGACCACATATGGGGTATCGGAGTACTCAGGAGATATTACACAACAAATTTTGGGGTACTTTTTCTCCTATCCTTGTGAAAATTAAAACATTGGGGCTAAAACAACATTTATGTGGGAAAAATATATTTTTTCATTTTCATAGATCAACTTTGTAAAAGTCTGTGAAGCACCTGTGTGTTCAAGGTGCTCACCAGACATCTAGATAAATTCCTTGAGGGTCTAGTTTTAAAAATGGGGTCACTTGTGGGGGTTTTCCACTGTTTAGGCACATCTGGGGCTCTCCAAACTCAATGTGACACCTACATACCATTCCATCAAAGTCTGGATTCCAAAATGTCACTCCTTACTTTCTGAACCCTGCTGTGCACCCAAACAGTAGTTTTTACCAAGATATAGGATATTTGTGTACTCAGAAGAAACTGCCCAACAAATTTTGGGGTCTATTTTCTCCTGTTACCCTAGTGAAATTAAAAAAATTGGGGCTAAAGCAACATTTTTGTGGAAAAAAAAAATATTTTTTCATTTTTACAAATCAACTTTGTAAAATTCTGTGAAGTACCTGTGTGTTCAAGGTGTTCACCACACATCTAGATAAATTCCTTGACGGGTCTAGTTTTCAAAATGGTGTCACGGGGGAGGTTTACACTGTTTAGGCACAGCAAGGGCTCTGCAAATGCAACACGGAGTCCGCTAATTATTCAGACACATTTTTTGTTCAAAAAGTCAAATGGCGATCCTACCCTTCCAAGCCTTGATGTGCGCTCAAACTGTAGTTTTGCTCCACATATGGGGTATCGGCGTACTCAGGAGAAAATGCACAACAAATTATATGGCGCAATTTCTACTTTTACCCTGCAAAATTTGGTTTTAAAAAACATTTTTGTGGAAAAATGGGATTTTTTTATTTTCACGGCTCAACGTTATAAACTTCTGTGAAGGGGGTTCAAGATGTTCACCAAACATCTAGATAAATACCCTGAAGGGTCTAGTTTCCAAAAGGGTGTCACTTGGGGAGGGGTTTCCATGGTTTAGGCACATCAAGGGCTCTCTAATTATTCCAGAAAATTTTACATTCAAAAAGTCAAATGGCGCTCCTTCCCTTCCGAGCACCCAAACAGTTGTTTTCCCAGACATATGGTGTATCAGTGTGCTCAGGAGAAATTGCACAACAAATTTCATGGGTCCAGTTTCTCCTGTTACCCTTGTGAAAATAAAAAAATTGGGTCTAAAGTAAAAACTTTGTGAAAAAAGTAAAATGTTAATTTTTTCCTTCCACATTCCATTAATTCATATGAAGCCCCTGAAGGGTTAATAAACTTCTTGAATGTGGTTTTGAGCACATTGAGGGGTGCAGTATTTAGAATCGTGTCACTTTTGGGTATTTTCTGTTATAATGAACCCCCAAACTCACTTCAGATGTGAGGAGGTCCCCAAAAAATGTTTTTGTAAATTTTGTTTAAAAAATCAGAAATTGCTGGTCAACTTTTAACCCTTATAACTTCCTAACAAAACGATATATGTTTCAAGAATTGTGCTGATGTAAAGTAGACATGTGGGAAATGTTATTTATTAACTATGTTGTCTGACATAACTTTCTGATTCTAGGGCATACAAATTTTGAAATTTGCCAATTTAAAAAAAAAATGTAACCAAATTTCCGATATTTTCACAAATAAATGCAAGTCATATTGAACAAATTGTACCACTATCAATAAGTACAATATGTCACAAAAAACAATCTCAGAATCAATGGGATCCATTGAAGCGTTCCAGAGTTATTACCTCATAAAGTGACACTGGTCAGAATTGTAAAATTTGGCATGGTTATGAAGGTCAAAACAGACTATGGGGAGAAGGGGTTAAACCAATAATTCAGCATAATTTTTTTTAGGTTACATTGTAACATTTCTTTTAAAGTCCCAAAAGCAATTCTTGTTAGCAGGATGAGACTGCTCTAAGCCCTGAAGGTTTATAAGTAGCAGAACAAGAACTGCCACCTCAAAATCCATAAAGAATCAAGTTTCAGAGTTTATTACAAAATCTGTTGAGTTTGCAGAATCAGTCTGCCATAAATTGTCACGGGAGCCATACACATTCTTCTTGCTTCTGCCTATCTGGCTCCACCACAACCATTACTTCTCACATCTTAGCTTTGCTCATGTGAGACTCTGGTGAAGTGTACTACCTGGTGAGGCACTGTACATCCTTCATGTTCCTAAAACAACACACACCATGTTATACACTATATGAAATTCTAGATTAATGTTCTATTCAGCCCAGGGTCGGACACAGACAGCTTGGGGCCCCGATGCAGCAAATGTGTCTGGGCCCCCTCCTTTTAAGGCGACAAAGCTAAGGGACTGTGCTATACATAAGTGAGTACACTTTATACTAAGGGACTGTGTTAGACATAATAGTGATGAGCGAGTATACTCATTGCTCAGGTTTTCTCGAGCACGCTCGGGTGGTCTCCGAGTATTTGTGACTGCTCAGAGATTTAGTTTTTGTTGACTCAGCTGCATGATTTACACCTGCTAGCCAGCCTGGGTCCATGTGGGGGTTGCCTGGTTGCTAGGGAATTCCCACATGTAATCAAGCTGTCTAATAGCCGCAAATCATGCAGCTGCGGCAAGGAAAACTAAATCACCGAGTAGTCCCAAATACTCAGAGACCACCCGAGCAACGAGTATACTCGCTCATCACTAATAATAATCAATAATAATGTCTTCCTCTACCTCCCCCTGTTCTTAAATCCATTATAAACCCCCGCATCCCATTATTGCCCACTTCAACACCTCTATTATTGCTTTCTCCCCACCAACCCCATTATTGCCTATTCCACCACCTCCATCATTGCCTCCTCCCCACCACCCCCATCATTGTCCTTTCCACTGCCACCATCATTGCCTTCTCCCCCAACACCCCATCATTAACCATTCCACCACCTCCATCATTTTCTCCTCCTCCACCAACCCTATGATTGTCCTCTCCGTCAACCCAATCATTGCCTTCGGCCCCATCACCCCCATCATTGTCCTCTTTGTCAACCCAATCATTGCCTTCTGCCTCATCACCCCCATCATTGCCCTCTGTCAACCCAATCATTACCTTCTGCCCCATCACCCCCATCATTACCCTCTGTCAACCCAATCATTGCCTTCTGCCCCAACACCCCCATCATTGCCCTCTTTGTCAACCCAATCATTGCCTTCTGCCCCATCACCCCCATCTTTGCCCTCTCCTTCACCTACACACACACACACATACACAGCACCATTCACCTCTCTGCACACACACACACACACACCTCACCTCTGCGCATGGTATCCTGAAGCCGCACCATCGCCGGCAGCTTCCTGTCTCACACAGCCGTAGCGCTGAATGTCATTCAGCCGCCGCTTTGTGGCAGGAAGCGCGGGCAGGAAGCAGGACAGATCCATTCCCTACAGCTCCACTGCCTTTTTCTCTTGCAGGCAGCGGAGCTGCAGGGATTGCTCCCTGCCCGCCGCACATGAGGACAATCTGGCCAGGGGCCTCCCAAAGCCTCGGGGCCGGATAAACTGGCCAGATTGCCCTCATTATTAGCTGCCCTGCAGGCAGGGCTGGTATTAGGCAAAGTTTAAAATGGGGCCCCAAATGCTAACATATTGCACATCACACAAAAGCATTTTGGTTGTATTTACATGCACTGAGTTCAGGCCACTAAATGAGTGTGATCGACAATATTGAAGTCGCTCAACGCTTTTTTCCTGGCCTCTTTCCACCGTTTGAAAAAGAATGATGGGAACAGAATGATCACTAATAGATCACTAACAGATTACCATACAGTATCATGTTATCAGCAGCACATCTACAGTTTACACTGGCGATGTGCTGCTGAGAACAATGATTTCTGTTCCGGCATAAACAATCCAATCACTCGATGAATATGCAGCATTTTGCTTGTTTAATATAATACACCCCATAGTCCTCCATGTATTATAATGTGCACCACAGTCCTCCATATTGTAAAATGCACACTCCATAGTCCTCCATATAATATAATATGCCCCATAGTCCTCCATATAGTATAATACACTCCCCAGTCCTCCATATAGTATTATACACTTCCCGTAGTCCTCCACATAGTTTAATACACTCTTCATAGTGCTCCACATAGTATACTGCACCGCCATAGTCATCCATGTGGTACAATTCACTTCCCATAGTATAATGCACCCTATAGTTCTTCATATAGTATAATGAATTCCCCATAGTCCTTGATACAGTATAATGCAGCCCACATATAGTATAATGCAGCCTCCCCATAGAGCATAATGTAGCCACCCCACAGAGTATAATGCAACCACCCCTCAGAGTATAATGTAACCCCCCATAGAATATAATGCAGCCCCCTCATAGAGTATGATTCAATCACCACTCATAGAATATAAATATAATGCAGCCCCCATAGAATATAATGTAGCCCTGAATATAATATAATACAGCCCACCTCCCCATAGAATATAATGTAGCCCCATCAAAGAGTATGATGCAATCCTCCCTCATAAAATCTAATGCAGCCCCCATAGAATATAATGTAGCCCACCCCATAGAATATAATACAGCCCACCTCCCCATAGTATATAATGTAGCCCCCCATAGAATATAATGCAGCCCCCCCATAGTATAACACAGCCTCCCCCTTAGAATATAATGTACGCCCCATAATATATAACACAGCCGCCCCCATAGAATATAATATACCCCGCATAGTACATAACACAGTCCGCCTAGTATATAGCACAGCCAGCATAGTATATAGAACAGCCCAGCCCCATAGTACACAGCACAGCCTGCATAGTATATAATACACAGCCCGCATAGTATACAGCACAGCCCACATAGTATATAGCACAGCCCAGCCTCATAGTATATAGCACAGCCCAGCCTCATAGTACACAGCACAGCCCGCATAGTATATAGCACAGCCCGCATAGTATACAGCACAGCCTGCATAGTATATAGTACAGCCCAGCCTCATAGTACATAGCACAGCCCAGCCTCACAGTATATAGCACAGCACAGCCTCATAGTATATAGCACAGCCCAGCCTCATATTATATAGCACAGCTCAGCCCCATAGTATATAGCACAGCCCAGCCCCATAGTATATAGCACAGCTCAGCCCCATAGTATATAGCACAGCCCATTCTCACAGTATATAGCACAACCCAGCCTCATAGTACATAGCACAGCCCAGCCTCATAGTATATAGCACAGCCCACCCTCATAGTATATAGCACAGCCCAGACCCATAGTACATAGCATAGCCCAGCCCCATAGTATATAGCACAGCTCAGCCTCATAGTATATAGCACAGCCCAGCTTCACAGTATATAGCACAGCTCATCCTCATAGTATATAGCACAGCCCAGCCTCATATTATATAGCACAGCTCAGCCCCATAGTGTCACGTCGCTGTCGTGTCCGCAATCCGCGCCCTGTCAGTCTCTGCGTCTCTGCAGTACTGAGTCTCAGCCCCTCTCGCCACTCTGGTGTCTCCTCCGTTTCCTCTGTTCCCCGTCTCCATTTTTGTCTCCGTGTCTGTCTTGGTCCTCCAGCTTCCGTGGCGATAGTCCTTCACGGGCCTGCCCCTGACGCTCCCTGTATAGGGGGCGGTCCATCTGGTCAGCTCGTCCGTGGAGGGATCGTCGTCACGGTCCAGAGGGTACACTAGATCCTTTCTCTTGCAGAATTGTCACAGTATCACCAGGCCATGGACCCCGCTGGTGTCGCCGCCACTCAAAAATAATTACTTTTTTTGCGGGAGAATCAGACCAGAATCATGTCTTTCCTAAAGAACATGGAGTCCCGTCTCGCAACTTTACAGTCTTCAGACCCCGGTAATGCCTCTCAGTTGGCGGCTCTTCAGCAGGAGCTTGACCAACAACGGGACACTCAGTCCCATATTTTGAACTACATGGCCTCTATTGATAATAGGCTTCTCTCCCTCCAGACTGCCGCTTCTGCTCCTGTCCAGGCTTCTGCTCCGCAGTCCTCGCCCCGTCTTGCCAGGCCGCCCCGATATGCTGGGGATCCTAAATTTTGTTGTGGGTTTCTCAATCAGTGTCAATTACATTTCGAATTGTCCCCGCTATTATACCCTACCGACCGTGCTAAGGTTGCTTTTGTGGTGTCCCATTTGGAGGGCGAGGCTTTGGCCTGGGTGAACCCTCTTTGGGAGCGAGATGATCCAGTGGTTATTCAACGTGCACTCTTTTTAGATACTTTTCGCAAGGTGTTTGATGAACCCGGTCGTCTGGTTTCGACTACTGAGTCTCTCTTCAACCTTCATCAGGGCACTCTTTCCGTAGCTCAGTATGCTATCCGTTTTCGGACACTGTCCTCTGATTTAGGTTGGAACAATGAGGCTCTGGTAGGAGCGTTCTGGCGAGGTTTGTCTTCCCGGATAAAGGATGAACTGGCGGGGGGTGACACACCCACTTCCCTGGACAATCTTATTTTTTTGGCGACTCGCATAGATTTGCGCTTTCAGGAGCGTTCTCGTGAAGTTGTCAGAGAAAGGAGACCACTTCGTTTGTTCTCAGCTACACGAGGTGCTTCTTTCTCCCAAACCACTTCTGTTTCTTCCTCTTCTTCTCCTGAGCCTATGCAGGTAGATCGCCTCAAGCCTCCTGAACAGCGTCGTAAGGAGAGACTCGCACAGGGACTATGTTTTTATTGTGGCAGTACTACTCATCTTCTGCGTTCCTGTCCCCTGAGGTCAGGAAACGCCTCCACCTAGGACAGGTAAGAGAGGCCTCCCTAGGTAGCTATGATTCCTCTCCAAATCTGATTCTGTTAGTCCTATTGCACTTAGGTTCCAGTCGTTTTTCTTTGGAGGCTTACGTAGATTCTGGTGCCGCTGGGAACTTTGTTCAACTTGGGCTTGTAGAAAGACTTGGGATACCTGTCAGATCCTTGGAGGTTCCTAGGCAAATAGCTTCTGTAGATGGTCAGCCTTTGCGGGAGACCGTTAGCTTGGTCACCGAGGAGGTTGAGATTCAAATAGGAGCTTTACATCGTGAGAAGTTGGCTTTTTATGTTCTGCCGTCCCTATCTCATGCATTCCTCTTGGGACTTCTCTGGCTAAGAAATCATGAACCTACTCTGAACTTGTGTATTGGGGACGTTCTTTGCTGGGGTCAATCCTGTCAGAATAGATGCCTGCTTCCGGTCAAGCCTGTTTGTCTTCCTCCGACTGCTCCTGAACTAGCAAAACTACCCTCGGTTTATTCCTCTTTTTCGGACGTCTTTAACAAGAAAGAAGCAGAGGTCCTACCACCGCATCGCCCATATGATTGTCCGATAGATCTTGTTCCTGGTTCTACTCCTCCCAGAGGTCGTATTTATCCTCTGTCTCCCTCCGAGACTCAAGCTATGTCTGAATATGTTCAAGAGAACCTGGCCAGAGGCTTTATTCGGAAGTCTTCTTCACCAGCTGGTGCAGGCTTTTTCTTCGTTAAGAAGAAGGATGGTTCCCTTCGTCCATGCATAGACTACCTCGGTCTCAATAATATCACGATTAAGAACAAGTATCCTCTTCCTCTTATCCCGGAACTTTTCGATCGCTTACGAGGAGCTCGAATCTTCACTAAATTAGACCTCAGAGGGGCCTATGACTTGGTTTGAAATCGCTCGGGAGACGAATGGAAGACTGCCTTTAACACCCGTGATGGTCATTATGAGTATTTGGTGATGCCTTTTGGCTTATGCAACGCTCCCGCAGTCTTCCAAGAATTGGTGAATGATATTTTTGGGGATCTTCTTTACACCTGTGTTGTGGTGTATTTGGACGATATCCTCGTGTTTTCTCCAGATCTGCTTTCCCATAGAAGGAATGTTCGGCAAGTTCTTCAACGTTTAAGGGAGAATCATCTGTATGCTAAACTGGAGAAATGTGCCTTTGAACAGTCGTCCCTGCCGTTCCTGGGATTCATCATCTCCGATTCTGGCCTGCGGATGGATCCGGATAAAGTTTCTGCCGTAATCAACTGGCCACGTCCACTTGGAGTAAAGGCGATTCAACGTTTTCTCGGTTTCGCGAACTATTATTGCAGTTTATCCCTCACTTTTCATCCTTATCTGCTCCCATCTCCTCTCTGACTAGAAAAGGTGCCAATCCTCATCAGTGGCCAACATGGGCTGAAAAGTCCTTCCTGTCTCTCAAAGAAGCTTTTGCCTCCGCTCCTATACTTCAACGTCCTGAGGCTAATAGACCCTTCTTCCTAGAGGTGGATGCCTCTGGTATTGGAGCCGGAGCTGTTCTCTCTCAGAAGTCATCTTCTGGTCGCCTCATGCCTTGTGGTTTCTTCTCCAAAATCTTTTCGTCCTCTGAAAGAAATTATTCCATCGGTGACAGAGAACTTTTGGCCATCAAATTGGCTCTGGAGGAGTGGAGATATCTGTTGGAGGGAGCTTTACATCCTTTTGTAATCTATACTGATCATAAGAATTTGTCTTATATTTGCTCTGCACACCGACTGAATCCTCGGCAGGCCAGGTGGGCCTTGTTCTTTGCCCGATTTGATTTTGAGCTTCGATTTCTGCCTGGAGACAAGAACTTCAAGGCCGACGCGCTATCCAGATCCTTCTTGTCGGTGGATTCTGAGGACGAGTCAACGCACATCATTGATCCAACAAGAGTAATCACGGCTGCTCCGGTCTCCTTTACCTCTTTACCTCCGGGTAAGACTTTTGTTTCTGAAGGGAACAGGAGACGCGTTCTACTCTGGGGACATGCCTCCAAGGTGGCTGGTCATGTCGGTTTCAAGAAGACTCTCAATCTCATAGCTCGCTACTATTGGTGGTCTACCCTTTCAAAAGACGTCCGAGCTTTTGTTGACTCCTGTCCATCCTGTGCTAAGAACAAGGTTTCTAGGCAGTTACCTTCCGGGCTCCTGCATTCTCTTCCAGTGCCTACCTCTCCGTGGCAACATATTGCAATGGATTTTATCACCGATCTGCCTCGTTCTTCTGGTTGCACCATCATCCTTGTGGTCGTGGACCGTTTTTCTAAAATGGCCCATTTCCTTGCTCTTTCTGGTTTACCCTCGGCTCCTGAATTGGCTAAGATTTTTGTCCACCATATTTTTCGTATTCATGGTCTGCCTCAGCATATTGTTTCCAATCGAGGAGTTCAGTTCACCGCTCGATTCTGGAGATCTCTCTGCAGATCGATGAACATCTCACTGGACTTTTCTTCGGCCTATCATCCGCAGACCAATGGCCAAGTGGAGCGTACCAATCAGATTTTGGTGACTTATCTCCGTCATTTCTCCAATGCCCATCAGAATGATTGGTCTGATTTACTACCATGGGCCGAATTTGCTTATAATAACCATATCAGCGAAGCTTCTACCAAATCTCCATTTTTTATCGTCTATGGACAACATCCTGGCCTTCCTCTACCGGTTCCTCCTGTCTCTACTGTACCAGCAGCAGATCTTCTGTCTAGAGAATACTCCAGGGTCTGGCAGGAGACCAAGTCTGCCCTCGAACTAGCTCAGTTTCGGATGAAGAGGCACGCCGACAGTATTCCAACCTGGGGACAAAGTCTGGCTTTCTTCTAGGTTTATTCGCCTCAAAATCCCTTCACATAAGCTGGGTCCCCGCTACATCAGTCCTTTTGAGGTTCTGGCTCGTATTAATGATGTTTCTTACAAGCTTAAGTTACCTGCCTCTCTGCGTATTCCCAATTCCTTTCATGTGTCTCTCCTTAAACCAGTAGTTTTTAATCAGTTTCATGCCTCAACCCTTTCTTCCCCTCCGCCTGTTTCTGCGGACGATGTTTTTGAGATTAAGGACATTTTGGCCATGAAGAAACTTAGAGGTAGAACTTTATTTTTGGTCGACTGGAAGGGTTTTGGTCCTGAGGAGAGGAGAGAACATTCAGGCTCCGCGTATTTTAGCTAGGTTCTTTTCCAGTTTAAAGAGTAAGGGGAGACGTAAAGACGGGGGTACTGTCATGTCGCTGTCATGTCCGCATTCCGCGCCCTGTCATACTTACCTGTCCTCGGCGTCCCGGCGCGTCTCCTTCTCTGCTGCGTCTTCCTCTCAGTGCTCGCCGCCGCCCTCTGCTGTCCGTCGGGCGCACGCGCATGCCAGGTTCTGCTCTGCGCGTGCGCACTACTAACTCACCTGCCAGCGCTGTCTTCTTCCTCTCTCTCACCCTGGAGGACTCTCACCCGGAAGTGCTGCTTAGTACAGGTATATTAATCAGGTTCCGTCCTTCCTTCCTTGCCTGGTGATCATTTGGTTCTGCGAATGCTCTTGGCCCCACGCTTGTCTAAGTGTTCTGTTGTGCTAACCTCGCTTCGTTTTTGATTTCTTCCAGCCTCCGTGCCTGTGTTTTCTGCAGTGCCGTATCTCCTCTTCACCCTGCAGTCCCGGCACCTCTGCAGCCCTGAGTCTCACTCCTTCAGCGGCTCCGCAGTTTCTGTAACCTTGCAGCTTCGTACCGCAGCCCTCTCGGGATCCTGCAGCCCCTTTTTTTCTGCAGTCCAGGGTCTCAGTCTTCACGTGCCTCTGCGCTCTCAGTATCCTTTCAGCTCTGTGTCTCCGCCTATCAGTGTCTCCGCAGTCTCTGCGTCTCTGCAGTACTGAGTCTCAGCCCCTCTCGCCACTCTGGTGTCTCCTCCGTTTCCTCTGTTCCCCGTCTCCATTTTTGTCTCCGTGTCTGTCTTGGTCCTCCAGCTTCCGTGGCCTCACAGTATATAGCCCAGCCTCATAGTATATAGCACAGCCCAGACCCATAGTATATAGCACAGCCCAGCCCCATAGTATATAGCACAGCACAGCCTCATAGTATATAGCACAGCCCAGCCCAGCCTCATAGTATACAGCACAGCCCACATCTCCCCCCGCCCCCATAGTACTCACTGTTATAGTAAAAAAAAAAAAAAACACACTCCTCACCTCTCCTCGTACCCGCGCTCCTCCCTGTTCCTGTCTCAGTAGCTGAATGGCACACAGTGAGTGCGCAATGACACACGCCCGCAGTGTCAGAGGCAGAGCATGAATAATGGGAGAGGGAGCGTCTGCTGACGCTCTCTCCTCCATCATTGCTTTGAACTGTACCAGCAGAGTCGGTATAGTTCAATTCGGCGGGGGAGTCGGTGCTGGCGGCAGGCGGACCCCCCTGCCTCACAGGGGTCCCATAGCGGCTGCGTGATTTGCCGCTAGCTGGGGGCTCCTGGGGGAGCTGGGGCCCTAGGCAGCTGCCTGCCCCTAACGCCAGCTCTGCCTGCAGGGGCCCCCCAGAGCCTGTGGGCCCCGATGCAGCCGCATTGGTTGAACCGGCGGTATGTCCGCCTATGATTCAGCCATATGCCAAGATTAGCAAACATGCTCCAATGGGTTATAGAACCACGGAAGGTATCTTATGTAAACATATGTATATTATACTTTACAGGTTCCCAACTCATTTTTTGCCAGATCTCTGAATTCAGCTGTTCTCCATTACTGATACATAGCTAGATCTTCAATGCAGTCAATGAACTCATAGTAAAGATACCGTCACATTAAGCGACGCTGCAGCGATATCGACAACGATGCCGATCGCTGCAGCGTCGCTGTGTGGTCGATGGAGAGCTGTCACACAGACAGCTCTCCAGCGACCAACGATGCCGAAGTCCCCTGGTAACCAGGGTAAACATCGGGTTACTAAGCGCAGGGCCGCGCTTAGTAACCCGATGTTTACCCTGGTTACCATTGTAAATGTAAAAAAAAAACACTACATACTCACCTTCTGATGTCCGTCAGGTCCCTGGCCGTCTGCTTCCCGCACTGACTGTGAGCGCCGGCCGGCCGTAAAGTAAAAGCAGAGCACAGCGGTGACGTCACCGCTGTGCTGTGCTTTACGGCCGGCGCTCACAGTCAGTGAGGGAAGCAGATGGCCAGGGACCTGACGGACATCAGAAGGTGAGTATGTACTGTTTTTTTTTTTTTTTACATTTACAATGGTAACCAGGGAAAATATCGGGTTACTAAGCGCGGCCCTGCGCTTAGTAACCCGATATTTACCCTGGTTACCATTGTAAAACATTGCTGGCATCGTTGCTTTTGCTGTCAAACACGACGATACACGCCGATCTGACGACCAAATAAAGTTCTGGACTTTCAGCAACGGCCAGCGATATCACAGCAGGATCCAGATCGCTGCTGCGTGTCAAACACAACAATATCGCTAGCCAGGACGCTGCAACGTCACGGATCGCTATCGTTATCGTTGCAAAGTCGTTTAGTGTGAAGGTACCTTAACTCATGTAGTGCAGTGCTCACTTTAGTAGAATGTCGCACCACAATCAGCCATGCACGTAAGAGCAAAAGATATTGCTTACATATCTGTGTTCAGTGAAGACAGATTGTTACATTACTGAGGCAGGAGATGACAGTTGGCGCTGATAACAATCTGTCTTCACTGAATACAGATTTTACCTGTGAATTGAAAATTTTGAGAATGACTGATCAATCCAGGAGCAGAAAGAAGCAGATTTCTCAGATAAGATATATTAATAAGCTTCTTATTGTCATGTGTACTATTGATTTAGGAAATAAAGATCAGAACAATGGTTACACTTTAAATCCATTCTTCATAAATCTGGCTCTCTGTAAAATTAATTAATTTATTGAAGCATATTAAAACAGATCCATGTTTATTTCACACGTTTCGAGAGTCACCGCTCTTAATCATGGACTTGATAGTGGTAATGCTCAAAAGGCGTGAGATGAACAGGTAACTGTTTTAATATGTTTCAATAAAAGAACTGATTTTACTAAATCAAATATATCTTGGAGCCAGAAACAAATCATATTTTCCAAGGGATATTGGACTTATCTTATTGGAGCATCTTTTTTTTAAATAAATATTTAAGTGCACCTGCTTACTTTCCATCTATCCCCACCCTTCTCAGGCTTTATAAGGCCAGAGCTATCAATCAAAGAAAAAGAGGGGTGAAGATAGAGGGGGAACAAATTGGTGGGAAGGTGTATTTAAAGAGAACCTGTCACCAGGTTTGTCCCATATAAGACCTCCACCTTTCAGCCCTCATATACAGCATTCTGATATGTTGTATATATGACCCCAATACTATCACAGTATAACCTGAGAAGGTCTTACTGCAGGTCAAAAAGAGATTTATGCAGAAAAATAAAACTTTTTTTACTTTATTATAATTCAAATATAAAACAAAAAATTAAAATATAAGCAGGGTATCACTGGGCAACACAGGGGTACAGCTACATGGCTCCTAGGCACTTCCACTGATCTACAGTGCCTACAAGTAGTATTCAACCCCCTGCAGATTTAGCAGGTTTACACATTTGGAATTAACTTGGCATTGTGACATTTGGACTGTAGATCAGCCTGGAAGTGTGAAATGCACTGCAGCAAAAAAGAATGTTATTTCTTTGTTTATTTTTTTTTTTAAATTGTGAAAAGTCTTTTCAGAGGGTCATTTATTATTCAACCCCTCAACCCACCAGAATTCAGTTTGGTTCCCCTAAAGTATTAAGAAGTAGTTCAGGCACAAAGAACAATGAGCTTCACATGTTGGGATTAATTATCTCTTTTTCCAGCCTTTTCTGACTATTTAAGACCCTCCACAAACTTGTGAACAGCACTCAAACATGGTCAACATGGGAAAGACAAAGGAGCATTCCAAGGCCATCAGAGACAAGATCGTGGAGGGCCACAAGGCTGGCAAGGGGTACAAAACCCTTTCCAAGGAGTTGGGCCTACCTGTCTCCACTGTTGGGAGCATCATCCGGAAGTGGAAGGCTTATGGAACTACTGTTAGGCTTCCACGGCCTGGACAGCCTTTGAAAGTTTCCTCCCGTGCCAAGGCCAGGCTTGTCCGAAGAGTCAAGGCTAACCCAAGGACAACAAGGAAGGAGCTCCGGGAAGATCTCATGGCAGTGGGGACATTTGTTTCAGTCAATACCATAAGTAACGTACTCCACCGCAATGGTCTCCGTTCCAGACGAGCCCGTAAGGTACCTTTACTTTCAAAGCGTCATGTCAAGGCTCGTCTACAGTTTGCTCATGATCACTTGGAGGACTCTGAGACTGACTGGTTCAAGGTTCTCTGGTCTGATGAGACCAAGATCGAGATCTTTGGTGCCAACCACACACGTGACGTTTGGAGACTGGATGGCACTGCATAAGACCCCAAGAATACCATCCCTACAGTCAAGCATGGTGGTGGCAGCATCATGCTGTGGGGCTGTTTCTCAGCCAAGGGGCCTGGCCATCTGGTCCATGGGAAGATGGATAGCACGGCCTACCTGGAGATTTTGGCCAAGAACCTCCGCTCCTCCATCAAGGATCTTAAGATGGGTCGTCATTTCATCTTCCAACAAGACAATGACCCAAAGCACACAGCCAAGAAAACCAAGGCCTGGTTCAAGAGGCAAAAAATCAAGGTGTTGCAGTGGCCTAGTCAGTCTCCTAGTCAGTCTCCTGACCTTAACCCAATTGAAAACTTGTGGAAGGAGCTCAAGATTAAAGTCCACATGAGACACCCAAAGAACCTAGATAACTTGGAGAAGATCTGCATGGAGGAGTGGGCCAAGATAACTCCAGAGACCTGTGCCGGCCTGATCAGGTCTTATAAAAGACGATTATTAGCTGTAATTGCAAACAAAGGTTATTCCACAAAATATTAAACCTAGGGGTTGAATAATAATTGACCCACACCTTTATGTTTAAAATTTATAAAAATTTAACTGAGCAACAAAACGTTTTGGTTTGTAAGATTTATGCATCTGTTAATAAATCCTGCTCTTGTTTGAAGGCTCTAACTTATTTGCATCTTATTAAACCTGCTAAATCTGCAGGGGGTTGAATACTACTTGTAGGCACTGTATCTCTTGGCTTTAAGTAGATATTGCCAATAGTGATATGCATACATATACATACATGGAATGCTAATATTGGACAGAAATACTTCTGACAGTGATTTGTCCTTATTGACATAGGTGAGAGGTCAATTACTTATGTAAGTTGGGTGCAAAAAAACACCCTGGCATACATAAGTGGGTATATAACTATTGCACTTTTAGATATCTGCTGGCCAGCTTTATACACATGTACCAGTACACATAGGGCTTAACTACATACTGGTTCATATGACTTACCTATGATATGTAATATAAATATTTACACCTACATCTTTTTTATAAGTTAGATGTATACCCTATGACTATTATTGAATACCTTTCCCCAATGGAGATACTTGCATTCGCTACGCTAGAATAAAATACTAGAGTATATCTCAAAACTTTTTTACGGCCTTGTACATACACATGTATATCTTTATATGAGTCCCTGTCTAGCCCAGTGATTCTCTGTTTATATTTTATTTTTTTGCTTTAGACTTGAAATATAATAAAGCAAAAAAATATTTTTAATTTTTCTGCATAAGTCTCTTTTTGACCTGCGGTTGGACATTCCTGGCTTATGTTCTGATAGTTCAATTTTTGGAGTTATATGCACAATGTGACTTCTATGACAAATGTGGTAATGCATGCCCCCAATCCTGCCTGCAACAAAAGAAAAATATCCAGACGGATGGACATCGCCGTTCTTGGTCCAGTGCCTTCCTTCTTCTTCTTTTGATGCCGTCATCCTTCTGTGCTTCATGTGGATAACGTGTCCTACATCATCCGCGCAGTGTTCCCTGGCATCACGCTCCTGCGCAGGCGTACTTCTGTGCCCTTACCAGGGCAGAGTGAAATACTACAGTGCACATGCACTGGGAAAGGTCAAAGAGCCCCGACACATCCGCACTGCCGTATTTTACTCTCTGTCCTTTTCTGACAACACAAGAACAAACACTGTAAACCTCCACAAGACTGAGAGGGGCTACAGGACAGTAGACAAGCAGCCTGGTGAGAAGGCAACAACTGTTGGCACAATTATTAGAAAATACAGTAGAAGAAACGCAAGATGACTGGCTCCATGGAAGATCTCACCTCGTGGAGTAAGGATGATTTTGAGAAAGGCAGGAATCAGCCCAGAACTACAATTGAGGACCTGGCCAATGACCTGAACAGAGCTAGGACCACAGTCTCACATATTACAGTCCTCCTGCTCATGCCAGCACATGTCCAGGCCCGTTTGGAGGTCGCCAGTGACCATCTTGATGATCCACAGGAGGCATGGGAAAAAGTAATGTGGTCAGATGAAACAAAAATGTAACTCTTTGGTATTAACTCCACTTACTGTGTATGGAGGAAGAAGAAGGATGAATACAATCCCAAGAACACCGTCCCAACTGTGAAGCATGGTGGGGGAAACATCATACTTTGGTGATGCGTTTATGCAAAGGGGACATAACGACTGCACCATATTGAAGGGAGGATGGATGGGGTCAGCTATTGAGAGATTTTGGCCAACAACCTCCTTCCCTCAGTAAGAGCATTGAAGATGGGTTGTGGCTGGGTCTTCCAGCATGACAATGACCCGAAACACCCAGCCAGGGCAGCTATGGAGTAGAAGAATTTAAAGGTCCTGGAGTGGCCTAGCCAGTTTTCAGATCTCAATCCAATAGAAAATCTTTGGAGAGAGCTGAAACACAATATTGCCCAGTGGCAGCCCTGAAACCTGAAAGATCTGGAGAAGATCTGTATAGAGGAGGGGGCCAAAATCCCTGCTGCAGTGTGTGCAAAGTTGGTCACGAACTACAGGAAACATCTGACCTCTGCAATTGCAAACAAAGGTTTCTGTACCAAACATTAAGTTTTGTTTTTCTATTTTTTCAAATACTTATTTCATGCAATAATAATAATAATAATAATAATAGTGTTATTTCTATAGCGCCAACATATTTCGCAGCACTTTACATTTTCGAGGAGACTTGTACACACAATAGACATTACAGCATAACAATAAACACATAGATCAAAACAGATGCCAAGAGGAATGAGGGCCCTGCTCGCAAGGTGGATGAAATAAAATGCTAATTAATTATGTAAAAATTATACAATGTGATTGTCTTGATTTTTTTATTTTAAAGATTCTGTCACATGCAGTTGCAGTCATGGGCGGGGCGGGGCGGGCTGGGTGGCAGAGAGGCAAACACCCCCGGGCCGCTTCCCCAGCAGCTATTCAGGGCCTGTCACCTGATGGCTACAGCCGCACAGCAAATTGTGTGTGGCCATCTCCGCTGTACTGTGACGCGGCTGGGAGCAGACACAGCCGCATCACAGTCTATCAGCGCACACGTCTGCGCCGGGGCTGGAAGCTGTGCACAGCAGTCACCTTGATAGCTGCGCAGCTCCCTGTTGTGGATTCTGTTTGTGGGCTCCCTCTGGTGGTTACTGCTGGTACTGGGTGACTTTGGTGGGTTGCGGCCTTTGGTTTCCACCTGTCCATCAGAGGCTGGGTGGTTCCTATTTTACCTGGCCTTTCTGTCATTCCCTTGCCGGCTATCAATGTATTCAGATGTGCTCTGTTTGGTTCCTGCCTACCTGCTCCCAGATCTTTCAGGATAAGCTAAGTGCTGATTTTCAGTTGTTGGTTTTTTTGTCCAGCTTGCTTATTATGTCTCTATGCTAGCTGGTAGCTCTTGTGGACTGAGGTTCTCCCCATGTGCCATGAGTTGGCACATGGGTTCTTGTAATCTCAGGATGGATTTTTGATTAGGGTTTTTTGCTGACCGCTCAGACCCCTTTTGTATCGTTCTGCTTTCTAGTTTACAGCGGGCCTCAATTTGCTGAACCTATATATATCATCTCTATGTGTGTGCCTTCCTCTCATTTCACCGTCAATACATGTGGGGGGCAACTATACCTTTTGGGGTTCATTCCTCTGGAGGCAAGTGAGGTCTTTATTTTCTCTGCAGTACTAGTTAGCTCTTAGGCTGGTGCGTGGCGTCTAGAACCAACGTAGGCACGCTCCCTGGCTATCTCTAGTTGCGTTTGTCAGGCGTAGGGCAGCGGTCAGCCCAGGTTCCATCACCCTAGAGCTCGTCCGATATTTTGTATTACTTTGCTTGTCCCTTGCTATCCCTAGCCATTGGGATTCATGACAGTATAGCCGGCCCACAAAGTGTTAATTGTTTGGGCTGAAGCAGGAGATAAAGAAGTGTTTAAGGGAAATTTTTTTTTTTTTTTTTTTTCCTTCAGAGTTTTGCTGCCTAGCCCTTAATTGCTGTCTAGCTGCTTCTTACCTCCTCTTAACCCTTGAATGGCTCTGATATTAGCTGTTTAACATGGATGTCCAGAGTTTGGCTTCCAGCCTGAGTAATCTCGCGGCAAAAGTTCAAAACATACAGGATTTTGTTGTTCACACTCCCATGTCTGAACCTAGAATTCCTATTCCAGAGTTCTTTTCTGGAGATAGATCTACCTTCCTGAATTTCAGGAACAATTGTAAATTGTTTCTTTCTTTAAAATCTCGCTCCTCTGGAGACCCTGCTCAACAGGTCAAGATTGTAATATCTTTCCTGCGGGGCGACCCTCAGAATTGGGCATTTGCATTGGCACCAGGGGATCCTGCATTGCTCAATGTGGATGCGTTTTTTCTGGCATTGGGATTGCTCTATGAGGAACCCAACCTGGAGATTCAGGCTGAAAAGGCTTTATTAGCCCTCTCTCAGGGGCATGATAAAGCGGAAATATATTGTCAAAAATTTCGGAAATGGTCGGTGCTTACTCAGTGGAATGAGTGCGCCCTGGCTGCAAACTTCAGAAATGGTCTTTCCGAGGCCATTAAGGATATTATGGTGGGGTTCCCTACGCCTACAGGTCTGAATGAGTCGATGGCTATGGCCATTCAGATTGATCGGCGTTTACGGGAGCGCAAACCCGTGCACCACTTGGCGGTGTCTTCTGAACAGGCACCTGAGACTATGCAATGTGATAGAATTCAGTCCAGAAGTGAACGGCAAAATTATAGGTGGAAAAATGGATTGTGTTTTTATTGTGGTGATTCAGCTCATGTTATATCAGCATGCTCTAAACGCACAAAGAGGGTTGATAAATCTTTTGCCATTGGTACTCTGCAGCCTAAGTTCATTTTGTCTGTGACTCTGATTTTTTCACTGTCTTCCATTTCCGTCGATGCCTATGTGGATTCAGGCGCTGCCCTGAGTCTTATGGATTGGTCATTTGCTAAACGCTGCGGTTTTAGTCTGGAGCCTCTGGAAGTTCCTATCCCTCTGAAGGGAATTGACTCTACACCATTGGCTATGAATAAGCCGCAGTATTGGACACAAGTGACCATGCGCATGACTCCCGTTCATCAGGAGGTGATTCGCTTCCTTGTACTGTATAATTTACATGATGTACTAGTGCTTGGTCTGCCATGGTTACAAACTCATAATCCTGTCCTGGACTGGAAAACAATGTCTGTGTTAAGCTGGGGATGTCGGGGTGTTCATGATGATGCACCTCCGATTTCAATCGCTTCATCTACTCCTTCTGAGATCCCTGCGTTTTTGTCTGACTATAGGGATGTTTTTGAGGAGCCTAAGCTCAATTCGCTCCCTCCTCATAGAGATTGTGACTGTGCTATAGAATTGATTCCTGGCAGTAAGTTCCCTAAGGGTCGTTTATTTAATCTGTCACTGCCAGAGCATACTGCTATGCGGAATTATATTAAGGAGTCATTGGAAAAGGGACATATTCGTCCATCTTCGTCCCCTCTGGGAGCAGGTTTTTTTTTCGTGGCAAAAAAAGATGGTTCCCTGAGGCCTTGTATAGATTATCGCCTTCTGAATAAGATTACAGTCAAATATCAGTATCCACTGCCATTATTGACTGATTTGTTTGCTCGCATTAAGGGGGCTAGGTGGTTCACTAAGATAGATCTTCGCGGTGCGTATAATCTGGTGCGGATAAAACAGGGTGACGAGTGGAAAACCGCATTTAATACGCCTGAGGGCCATTTTGAGTATTTGGTAATGCCTTTTGGACTCTCCAATGCTCCGTCAGTCTTTCAGTCCTTTATGCACAATATTTTCCGTGAATATCTGGATAAGTTTATGATTGTGTATTTGGATGATATTTTGGTGTTTTCTGATGACTGGGAGTCTCATGTTTTACAGGTCAGGAAGGTGTTTCAGGTTCTGCGGGCCAATTCTCTGTTTGTGAAGGGCTCAAAGTGTCTCTTCGGAGTCCAGAAGATTTCTTTTTTGGGGTACATTTTTTCTCCTTCTACTATTGAGATGGATCCCGTCAAGGTTCAGGCGATTTGTGACTGGACACAACCTACATCTGTTAAGAGCCTTCAGAAGTTCTTGGGGTTTGCTAATTTTTATCGTCGGTTCATTGCTAATTTTTCCAGTGTTGTTAAACCTTTGACTGATTTGACTAAAAAGGGTGCTGATGTTGCTGATTGGTCTCCTGCGGCCGTGGAGGCCTTTCGGGAACTTAAGCGCCGGTTTTCTTCTGCTCCTGTGTTGTGTCAACCAGATGTTTCACTTCCTTTTCAGGTTGAGGTTGATGCTTCCGAGATTGGAGCGGGGGCGGTTTTGTCACAGAGAAGTTCTAATGGCTCGGTGATGAAGCCATGTGCATTCTTCTCTAGAAAATTCTCGCCCGCCGAGCGCAATTATGATGTGGGTAATCGGGAGCTTTTGGCCATGAAGTGGGCATTTGAGGAGTGGCGTCATTGGCTTGAGGGTGCTAAACATCGTGTGGTGGTCTTGACTGATCACAAGAATCTCATTTACCTTGAGTCTGCCAGGCGTTTGAATCCTAGACAGGCTCGTTGGTCGTTGTTTTTTTCTCGTTTCAATTTCGTGGTTTCATACCTGCCAGGTTCAAAGAATGTGAAGGCAGATGCTCTTTCCAGGAGTTTTGTGCCTGACTCTCCTGGAGACTCTGGGCCTACTGGTATCCTTAGGGATGGGGTAATATTGTCCGCCGTATCCCCAGACTTGCGACGTGCATTGCAGGAGTTTCAGGTGGATAAACCGGATCGTTGTCCGCCAGAAAGACTGTTTGTTCCGGATGATTGGACCAGCAGAGTCATCTCCGAGGTCCATTCTTCTGTGTTGGCTGGTCATCCTGGAATATTTGGTACTAGAGACTTGGTGGCCAGGTCTTTTTGGTGGCCTTCCTTGTCTAGGGATGTGCGCACCTTTGTGCAGTCTTGTGAAGTGTGTGCTCGAGCTAAGCCTTGCTGTTCTCGGGCCAGTGGGTTGTTGTTATCCTTGCCCATCCCGAAGAGGCCTTGGACGCACATTTCCATGGATTTTATTTCTGATCTCCCGGTTTCACAGAAAATGTCCGTTATCTGGGTTGTGTGTGACCGCTTTTCTAAGATGGTTCATTTGGTGCCCTTGCCTAAGTTGCCTTCCTCCTCTGAGTTGGTCCCTTTGTTTTTTCAGAACGTGGTTCGTTTGCATGGGATTCCGGAGAATATCGTTTCTGACAGGGGATCCCAGTTTGTGTCTAGATTTTGGCGGACGTTTTGTGCCAAGATGGGCATTGATTTGTCTTTCTCGTCTGCATTCCATCCTCAGACGAATGGCCAGACGGAGCGAACTAATCAGACCTTGGAAACTTATTTGAGGTGTTTTGTTTCTGCTGATCAGGATGACTGGGTTGCTTTTTTGCCACTGGCCGAATTTGCTCTTAATAATCGGGCTAGTTCTGCCACGTTGGTCTCTCCTTTTTTTTGTAATTCGGGGTTTCATCCTCGTTTTTCCTCTGGTCAGGTGGAGTCTTCGGATTGTCCTGGAGTGGACGTGGTGGTGGACAGGCTACATCAGATTTGGAATCAGGTGGTGGACAATTTGAAGTTATCTCAGGAGAAGACTCAGCAGTTTGCTAATCGCCGTCGCCGCGTGGGTCCCCGACTTCTTGTTGGGGATTTGGTGTGGTTGTCTTCTCGTTTTGTCCCTATGAAGGTCTCTTCTCCTAAGTTCAAGCCTCGGTTCATCGGTCCTTATAGGATCTCGGAGATTCTTAACCCTGTATCTTTTCGTTTGGATCTCCCAGCATCGTTTGCTATTCATAATGTGTTCCATCGGTCGTTGTTGCGGAGGTATGAGGTGCCCGTTGTTCCTTCGGTTGAGCCTCCTGCTCCGGTGCTGGTGGAGGGAGAATTGGAGTATGTTGTTGAGAAGATCTTGGATTCTCGTGTTTCCAGACGCAAACTCCAGTATTTGGTTAAGTGGAAGGGTTATGGTCAGGAGGATAATTCCTGGGTGGTCGCCTCCGATGTTCATGCGACTGATTTGGTCCGCGCCTTCCATAGAGCTCACCCTGATCGCCCTGGGGGTTCTCGTGAGGGTTCGGTGACCCCTCCTCAAGGGGGGGGTACTGTTGTGGATTCTGTTTGTGGGCTCCCTCTGGTGGTTACTGCTGGTACTGGGTGACTTTGGTGGGTTGCGGCCTTTGGTTTCCACCTGTCCATCAGAGGCTGGGTGGTTCCTATTTTACCTGGCCTTTCTGTCATTCCCTTGCTGGCTATCAATGTATTCAGATGTGCTCTGTTTGGTTCCTGCCTACCTGCTCCCAGATCTTTCAGGATAAGCTAAGTGCTGATTTTCAGTTGTTGGTTTTTTTGTCCAGCTTGCTTATTATGTCTCTATGCTAGCTGGTAGCTCTTGTGGACTGAGGTTCTCCCCATGTGCCATGAGTTGGCACATGGGTTCTTGTAATCTCAGGATGGTTTTTTGATTAGGGTTTTTTGCTGACCGCTCAGACCCCTTTTGTATCGTTCTGCTTTCTAGTTTACAGCGGGCCTCAATTTGCTGAACCTATATATATCATCTCTATGTGTGTGCCTTCCTCTCATTTCACCGTCAATACATGTGGGGGGCAACTATACCTTTTGGGGTTCATTCCTCTGGAGGCAAGTGAGGTCTTTATTTTCTCTGCAGTACTAGTTAGCTCTTAGGCTGGTGCGTGGCGTCTAGAACCAACGTAGGCACGCTCCCTGGCTATCTCTAGTTGCGTTTGTCAGGCGTAGGGCAGCGGTCAGCCCAGGTTCCATCACCCTAGAGCTCGTCCGATATTTTGTATTACTTTGCTTGTCCCTTGCTATCCCTAGCCATTGGGATTAATGACAGCTCCCGCTCCCTCCATGTTCTCTGTACTTCTGGGTCAGGTGTCGGGCATGCGCGATGACTTCATCGCGCCCGTGCTGACATATGCCGGACCCGGACGCTGGAAGCAGAGAGGCGCTGCACAGGAGCGACTGTGAGGTAATTATGAAAAACTTTTTTTTTTCTTTATAAAATGAATTCAATGGGTGAGGGGGTGAGGGTAACTACAAGTGATGAAGTGGGGGGTGTAAGGGGTACTGCACATGATTGAGTTTGGGGGTTAAAGGAGATGGCACATGATGGAGTGGGGGGTAAGTGGGGCTGCACATATGGAGTTTGGGGTTTAAAGGAGACTGCACATGATGGAGTGGGGGGGGGTAAGTGTGGCCCCATGTGATGAAGGAGGAGTGGGACTGCACATGATGGAGTTTGGGGGGTTAAAGGAGACTGCACATGATGGAATAGGAGGTAAGTGGGGCTGCACATGATGAAGGGGGAGTGGGGCTGCACATGATGGAGTTTGGGGGTTAAAGGAGACTGCACATGATGGAGTGCGGGGTAAGTGAGGCTGCACATGATGAGGGGGGAGTGGGGCTGTACATGATGGAGTTTGGGGGTTAACCCATTATCTACCATGTCCTTTTTTTGGGACGCCTAATCTTTAGCTTCTAGCAACTAAGATTTTATAATTTTTATAATTAGGTCCAATTTTTTGTGTTGTGTTTGTAAAATGAATGTTTACAAAATAGGAAATCATGTCATTGTCATTTTTAATTGAATATTGGGACGCCCTTTTCTGAAAAATCCGTACTTGAAAAAATTTAGCAAATTATGTTTCTGATTCATTAGGACCCAAAAAAAAATGAAAATTGCTAATTTGGCAGGTAATGGGTTAAAGGAGACTGTGCAAGATGGAGTTGGGGGTAAGTGTGGCTGCACATGATGAATGGGGAGTGGGGCTGCACATGATGGAGTTTGGGGGTTAAGGGAAACTGCACATGATGGAGTGGGGGGTAAGTGGGGATACACATGATGAAGGGGCAGTGGGGCTGCACATGATGGAGTTTGGGGGTTAAAGGAGACTGCACATGATGGAGTGGGGGATAAGTGGGGCTGCACATGATGAAGGGGGAGTGGTGCTGCACATGATGGAGTTTGGGGGTTAAAGGAGACTGCACATGGTGATGTGCGGGGTAAGGGGGATTGCACATGATGAAGGGGGAGTTGGGCTGCACATAAAGTGGGGGTAAGCTGGACTGCACATGATGAATTGGGGGTTAAGAGGGACTGCACATGATGAAGTGGGGGGTAAGGTGGACTGCAAATGAAGTGGGGGGTAAGGGGGACTGCACATGAAGTGGGGGGAAGGGGACTGCACATGATGAAATGAAAGGGGGATAGGGGCTGCAAATGATAAAGGGGCACTGCAGATGAAGTGAGGGGGTGATAAGGGACTGCAATGGATGAAGGGGACTTCAAATTAAAGTGGGGGGACTGCAAAAGATGAAGTGGGGAGAAGACGGGGAACTGCAAATGATGAATTCAGTGTGAGGGATGGGAGACAGCAATTTAATTGAAGGCGGAGATGGGGAGAGCAAATGATGAATTGAAGGGGGGTGGGGAGAGCAAATGATCTAGGTGGAGAACAAATAATTTTGAGGGTGGGGGAGTAAATGATGTAATGAATGTGGGGTAGAGCAGTTGATAATGAATAGTGGGTGGGAGAGAAAGACATGACAATGAATTGGGGTGGGAGGGGCATGTAAATATAATGAATCAGGGTTAGGGTTAGAGCGGGAGGTGCATAATGGGGGGCGTTGAGGATGAATTGATTGGTAATGAATTGGGGGGAAGAGTACAGGTGCTAATTTATATATTAAATGGGGAAAGTGGCTATTTATAGTTAGTGGGTGCACAGTGGTGGATTATAATTTATATTTGGAATGGTGGGGTAAAATAATAATAATAATAATAATTTTATTTCTATAGCACCAACATATTCTGCAACACTTTACATTTTAGAGGGGACTTGTACAGACAATGGACATTAAGCATAACAATAAACACATAGATCAACAGATACCAAAATGAATGAGAGCCCTGCTCGCAAGCTTACAATCTATGAGGTTGCATAATAACCAATTATATATTGATTGTTAGTGCACCTCTATATTCAGATGTGTAGTGTAGAAGGGTAAAAGTGGGGAATGTGCTCTGGAAGCGGTGCTCTAGGTAACTGTTATTTTAGGCAGAGGCGAGTCCTGGCTGGAAGAAGTGATGGCGGTCTGTGCTGGATGAAAAAGAAAAGCAAAGATGAAGGACTTCAGCTAGAGATGTCACTGGGGAGTGTTACCTGTACACTGACACTATACACTGTATACTATATAAAGAGCTCCTGTGTGTAATGTCACTGCCAGTGGTGATCACTGTGTTACCTGTACACTGAACCTTTATACTGAGCTCCTGTGTATAATGTCACTGATGATCCCTGTATTACTTGTACACTGACACTATATACAGAGGTCCTGTGTATAATGTCACCAGTGATCACTGTATTACCTGTACACTGACAGTAAATACAGAGCTCCTGTGTATAATGTCACTGGTGATCCTTGTATAACCTGTACACTGACACTATATACAGAGCTCCTGTGTATAATGTCACCGGTAATCACTGTATAACCTGTACACTGACACTATATACAGAGCTCCTGTGTTTAATGTTACCAGTGATCACTGTATTACCTGTACACTGACACTATATACAGAGCTCCTGTGTATAATGTCACTGGTGATCCCTGTATTATCTGTACACTGACACTATATACAGAGCTCCTGTGTATAATGTCACCAGTGATCACTGTATTATCTGTACACTGACAGTAAATACAGAGTTCCTGTATACAAAGGCACTTAGTATTGTTTTTTTTAAATTAATGATCAGTATTGTAGTATTCCGTCATTATATGATGGTAATATGTGGTCTGGTCATGGTGTGGCGTATTTGTTCCTTGTATGTGGTATTATTCAGTCACTATGTGGTGGTAATATGTGGTCTGGTCATGTTGTGACGATATTTGTCCCTTGTATGTGGTATTAATGGTTGCTTAAAAAAATGTAAATGTATGTGACTCATTCCCTTAAAGAAGATTCATAAAAATATATTTATTTTTAATAGTTTAGAGTAGAGTAGGGCCCGGCCGAAAGAATTTACCGTGTCGTGGTGTAAAAGCTGCTGGGTCATGAATATGATCTGGTGTTTGATGGGAACTGTTAAAGGGAACCTGCCACCCCCAAAATCGAAGGTGAGCTAAGCCCACCAGCATCAGGGGCTTCTACAGCATTCTGGAATGCTGTAGATAAGCCCTCGATGTATCCTAAAAGATGAGAAAAAGAGGTTAGACTATACTCACCCAGGGGCGGTCCCGGTACGATGGGCATCGTGGTCCGGTCCGGGGCCCCCCATCTTCTTACGATGACGTTCTCTTCTTGTCTTCACGCTGCGGCTCCGGCAGATAAGAGGCGCCGGACCGGACCGCGACACCCATCGGACCGGACCGGGACCGCCCCTGGGTGAGTATAATCTAACCTCTTTTTCTCATCTTTTAGGATACATCGGGGGCTTATCTACAGCATTCCAGAATGCTGTAGATAAGCCCCTGATGCTGGTGGGCTTAGCTCACCTTCCATTTTGGGGGTGACAGGTTCCCTTTAATATCTGATCGGTGAGGATGTGGTGGAGAAGTTAAGTTTTTCCAAGAGTGGGTGGTGGGATGGTGGAGACTGAGCTGGTGTGGAGCCTGGATGGAGTCTCAAGGGAACCGAAAAATTTTGCCAGTATGGGGCCCCAATATTCCTAGTGGAATCCCTGGTCTGTCTCATAAGCTGCAAACCGCAGCTTCCTGAGACTTCAGTGTGCTTTCGCAGGTGGCACGATGACATTTTTGCCTCATGCCACTCTGCGGACTGGAAAAAAAAATGGAGGCTGCAGCGCCGGTAATCAGGATGAGATGAGTATAAACTTCATTATTTTTAATATGGAGAACTGGGGCCATCATACTATATATATATATATATATATATATATATATATATACAGTATATATATATATATATATATATATGTATATATATATATATATATATATATATATATATATATATATATATACTAGATGGTGGCCCGATTCTAACTCATCGGCTATTCTAGAATATGCATGTCCACGTAGTATACTGCCGGCCACGTACTATATTGCCCAGTGATGTATATTGCCCAGCCACGTATATTGCCCAGTGACGTATATTGCCCAGCCACGTAGTATATTGCCCAGTGACATAGTATACAGCAGAGAGCCACGTAGTATATTGAACAGCGATGTAGTATACAGCACAGAGCCACGTAGTATATTGCCCAGCCATGTAGTATATTGGGCAGTCACATAGTATATTGCCCAGCTACGTAGTATATTGCCCAGCCACGTATGTCACAGGTTAAAAAAAATAAAAATAAACATATACTCACCTTCCGAAGGCGTGTTGTAGTTCTGTCGCCTGTGTGGGGTGCAGGCGACAGCTTCCGGTCCCAGGGTGTGATGACGTCGCGGCAGGTCCTTCTCGAGCAGGCGCGTAGGACCTGTGATGACGTCGCGGTCACATGACCGTGACGTCCGGTCCGAGGGTGTGATGACATCGCGGTCACGTGGCCGTGACGTCACGGCAGGTCCTTCTCGCACAGGCGCGCATGACCTGTGATGACGTCGCGGTCACATGACCGTAACGTCATGGCAGGTCCTTCTGGCATACCATGCTTGCCACCGGAATGTGCCGCTTGCATGGAACGGTCACCGAAGCGGGAAAGGCGGTGGAAGGTGAGTATATAATGATTTTTTATTTTTTTAAAATTATTTTTAACATTAGATGTTTTTACTATTGACGCTGCATAGGCAGCGTCAATAGTAAAAACTTGGTCACACAGGGTTAATAGCGGCGGTAACGGAGTGAGTTACCTGCGGCATAATGCGGTCCATTACCGCTGGCATTAACCCTGTGTGAGCGGCGACTCCGGGGAGTATGGAGCGGGTGGCGGGCACTGACTGCAGGGGAGTAGGGAGGGACTAATCGGACTGTGGCCGTCGATGGTTGGTCGCAACAGCCATGACAGGCAGCTGGCAAGACCAATCAGCGACTTGGATTCCATTTCAGACAGAGGCCGCGACCAATGAATATCCGTGACAGAAAGACAGAAGGACAGACAGACAGACGGAAGTGACCCTTAGACAATTATATAGTAGATATATATATATATATATATATATATATATATATATATATATAGGGGAACTGGGGCCATCTTACTACATACATGGGGAGAACTGGGGCCATCCTACTATATATATGGGAGAACTGGGGCCATCATACTATATATATGGGCAACTGGTGCCATCGTACTACATTTATGGTGGGAACTGGGGCCATCACACTATGTATACTATATATATGGGGCTGTGGGGACCATCATACTATATATGTGGGTCAGTGGGATACCTTCATACTATATATAATATATATATAAATAAAAGAAACTGTGGGGACCATCCTATGGGGGCTGTGGGGCCACCATATTCCATATAAGGGGCTGTAGGGACATGATACTATATATAGAGGGGATGCAGGATCATCATACTATATATAGGAAGCTGTGAGGTACGTAATATCGCAATTAGAGAGCTATAGGGGACCATCATACTATATATAGGGGGTTTTGGAGACATATAGTATACGGTATATAGAAAACTGTAAAGCCTCATACTATATATAGGAGGCAGTGGGGACATCATATTCTATATCCCATATCAATGTACCAGCCTGTTTTTAAAGCCTGTTATCTCTGCTGTTTTAATGCAGTGGCCAGAGATAAGCAGGGAAAAGGAGGGCCACCGCAACTCAAGGGCCACTGCCTTGCGATTGCCCCCCCAGGCTGAAAAGTGCCAGCCAGCCCCTGGTTGAAGTGTACCCATGATAAAAATTACAGACCTCTCCAATCTTTGTAGGTGGGAAAACTTGCAAAATCAGCAGTGTATCAAATACTTATTTTCCTCACTGTATAAAGTTTTAAAAATGGTCTGGATTGAATTAGTCATCCAAAGAGTTTAACGTGGTTAGTTTTACTTTACAGAGGTATGTAGAACTTAAAAAAAAAAAAAAAGTTCACTTTTTTTTCTGGATTGAATTAGTCGTATACAGTTTAACATGGTTAGTGTTACATTATGGTGGTATATAAAACCAAAAAAACAACCCTTTCAAATAGTTTTTTTCTGGATTCAATTAGTCATCATTACGGTTTAACGAACGTTCTTTTTGTAAAATTACAGTGGTTTAAAATAAAAAATGTAAAGCCATTTGGCCTGCTACAGTTCACAAAATTTTTTGGTTACAGAAATCGAGTATTTTTATCCATAGAGGTTAAAGTGCTTTGTGTAAAATTATGGCAGTTTAAAATAAAAAAAGTGCTTGGCGTGCTACGGGTGACCAAATTTATTTTTTCATTAAAAAAATTAGTTTAATTTAAGCAAGGAAACTTGGTTTCCTTAGACCTAACAATTATAAAATGTGTAAGGCGTGCGGGTAAGGGACGGGGAAGTGGAAGTGCTGATGATGGTGCATTCAGACAGCGAGGACGTGGAGCAGCTGCAACTGCGCCTGTTGCTGGAGCACAAGAAACACGCCCATCCACGACACAGAGCTTCCTGTCCCACTAAGGAGGGAGGCATGGGACACCACTTCTGAAGCCACACTAGTGCAAACAGGTGGTCGGTTGGATAGCAGACAATGCTTCCAGCATGCTTGCCAGCACCACCCAGTTTTCCACAGTCAAGTCTCACAACCCAAGAGTCTGGATCACTTAATCCTCAACCTGTTCCTCCTTCCCCCCACTACGTCGAGTTCCAGGAGACCAGTGATCCCACACTATGACACTCCAAGTGGATCTTTACATAATCATCTCTTCATTGTGGCTTCTCACCCTGCATGTTCCAAGAGAGAGAAGAGGACATGCTGTTTAGTGATTCACAAAACATAAAGCAGCCACAGTCACAGGAAGATGACGGTGGCAAATTTCGTCTAAGGAGGTAGATGATGATGAGACACAGTTACTGATAACTCAGGTTGCTATTAAATCACCAAGTCAGGAGGACCAGGGTGCATCAGTTGAAGATGAGGTGGTGGATGATGAAGTCACTGACCCAACTTGGGAAGCTGGCATGCAGAGCGAGACTAGCAGCACTGAGGGCAAGGGATTGGCAGCAACGAAACAGGCAGGAAGAGGCAGTGGGGTGACTAGAGTGAGAAGACGGTCAACTGTTCTGCAGAGCACCAATACTCATGAATTTCTCCTTCAAAGAGTTAGGTATTCTCCAGTCTGGGACTTTTTTTGCAGAGAGTTCTGAGAAATCAAAAATGGTCATTTGCAACCTGTGCAATGCCAAGATCAGCAGGAGCCTGACCACTAAGAGCCTAACCGTCACAAGCATGATTAGGTACATGTCATCTAAGCACCTGACTCGGTGGGCTGAAAACCTGGGTCCACGATTGGTCCCAGCAGGTGACACCATTGCCTTTTTCTCTGTGCTAAGTGCTTCCCAATCCCCTGTCCATGACATTGGTGCAGATTCCTCCTGACCTGCACTTGTCCTTGCACATTCTGTGACACCATCATCAAGCACTTCCAAAAACTTGTCTTAACACGGTGTTCAGCTGTCCCTACCCCAGGCCTTGGAACACAAAAGAAAATTCCAGAGGCCCAAATGCTAAACATGCACATTTCCAGGCTGCTTGCTGTGGAAATGTTACCATTTAGGCTGCAGATATGAGGGTTTTTGGCAGACCCATGGCGGGAGCCATCCCTCGGTACTTGGTTTCCAGCCACCACTATTTCTCCCGATGTGGCGTCCTCGCCTTGTACCAGCACATGTCCAGGAACATCACCTGGGCCCTTACCAAATCAGCTACTAGGTTTGTACACTTAACGACCAACACGTGGACAAGCGCTTGTGGCCAGAGACATTACATTTCACTGACGGCACACTGGATGAACATTGTGGAGACTGGGGCCAAGTCCCACTCTGACACTGCACTAATGCTATTGATGCCAAGGATTGCTGGCCCTACTTCTATTAGGGTTTCCTCCACCTCCTACACCAGTTCCTGCACCCGCTCCTGCTCCTCCTCATCCTCGATCTCTAATTTGTTATCTCAGAGAATATTGTCAACATCAGCTGGAAGCTCTGAAGCACTGCCTCAGCAAAGTGGAAAGTCTCTGCTGAAGCTAATTTGTCAAAGAGAAAAACCACGCACTGCAACAGTTATTGAAAGGATTAACAGACCAGACAGCTCTTCTGAACCTACAACCAGGCATGGTCGTATGTGATAATGACCGTAACCTGTTGGCAGCTGTGAAGCTTGGCAAGCTCACACACGTACCATGCTTGGCCCATGTGATAAACTTGGTGGTTCAGCATTTTCTGAAAATCTACCCAGATTTACCAGAGCTTCTTGTCAAGGTACGCTGCGTCAGCGCCAATTTCCAAAAGTCGGCTACAGCTGCCGCTGCTCTGGCAGTACTGCAGCAGCACATGCAAGTGCTAGCTCATCAACTAGTGTGCAATGTGACCACACACTGGAACTTCACACTGCACATGCTCTCAAGGCTTTGTGAGCAGCAGAGGCCAGTTGTGGAATACCAGCTCCAACTTACCCGTCGGTATTCTGGTCAGCCTCCGCACATAACAAATGAAGAGTAGGCATGGATATCTGACGTTTGGGTGGCTCTCCAAGACTCCGTAAAGATGGTGAGCGGCGATGACGCTCACTACTGTGCTTACTTAAACAGTCGTTGCTCACAATTAAAGCTGAAGCTTTTCATGTGGACCAGGAGGAAGACATGAGACCGGGAGATACTATCCAGCCTAGCCTCATCTCATCTGCTCAGTGTGGATTGGGTAACAATGAGGAGATGGAGGCTGAGGAGGGAAGGGAAGGAACAGGAGCTGGTTGATATGGCACATATGGCCGACTTAATGTACCGCCATTGTGGAAAATATGTTGAAAAAATTCCCACAGTTGGTGCCTTCAAGGGTGTATGGATGACCTTGCTTGTAATTTTTGGCAGGCTCATGTACCACTACATGACAATTTCAACAGAATATGTATGAAGTCCTTGTTTATGTCTAATGCAGGGTGTATCCGAGTCCCTCTTCCATCAAATTTTTGGCAGTTCTTGATTCCTTCATAAATTACACTTAAATTTCCAATGTTTTAATAAGCCTACTTTTGTCATCATTGGGCAGAAAAGTATTCACATCAATGTTTTAATAAAAATGTAAATTTGGTTTACTTAAATAATTTTTTAAAATTTTGCCTTATATGCAAGTCATTATACAGGTAATAGGTTTCTTAACTTTTTTTTTCCTGTAAACTCCAATTTTCTCATCGATCTGGAATGTTTTATTGTCAGTCCTTAAAGTGGAGTAAAATTGTGACACCATTGTTCTCAGAAGCGATCTAGGAGTTAAGAGATGCTTCCAGGGGTCTTCCCATGCTGTTCTCCTTCCATTCAGTACTTTTCCCATCCATTTCAACATTTTCACTGTTTCCTAGACCTCCTTGTAGGGTCTGCCGGAAAAATGCTCGGATTTCCCATTGACTACCATTATACTTGTTACTCAAAACGAGCATATGAGCATTAGGAATTGCTCAGTCCGAGTAACGAGCATCTGAACATTTTGGTGCCCACTCATACCTACTGAATAGTTCAGTGTGCATATCTATTCAACTCCTCCCCCCCAAAGTCAGTACTTTGCAGAGCTTTTTTGCAGCAATTACAGCTAATCTAAGTCTCTGAGCTTTCCACATCTTGACACTGGGATTTTTGCCCATTCCTCAAGGCAAAACTGCTCCAGCTCCTTCAAGTTAGATGGTTTCCTCTGGTGAACAGGAATCTTCAAGTCTGACCACAGATTCTCAATTTGATTAAGGTCTGGGCTTTGACTCAGCAACTCCAAAACATTTACACGTTTCCACTTAAACCACCTCCGTCCCAGTCTCAAATCACTGAGAGACTGAAACAGGTTTTGCTCAAGAATATCCATGTATTTTGCACCGTCCATCTTCCCTCTCAAATCAGACCATTTTCCCTGTCCCTGCTGCTGAAAAACATCCCCACAGCATGATGCTGCCATCATCATGTTTCACTGTGGGGATGGTGTTCCTGGGGTGATGTGCTATGTTTGTTTGGAGCCAGACATTGCATTTACCTTGGTGGCCAAAAAGTTAAAATTTGGTTTCATCTGACCACAGCACCTTCATCCATCCATTAGGGGATTCTCCGACGTCTTTTGGCAAACTGAAAATAAGCCTTACAATTTTTGTTTATAATTAAAGTTTTTTTCTGCTCACTGTTCCATAAAGGTGACATCAAGAAAGTGTACAGCTTATTGTGGTCGTATGGACAGATACTCCAGTCTTTGCTTGGGAACTCTGCAACTTCTTCAGGGTAAACTTTGGTCTCTGTGTTGCCTCTCTGATTAACGCTCTCCTTGCCCATGCTAAGAGTTTTGATGGATGGCTCGCTAGGCAGGTTAGTTGTTGTATTATATTCTTTCCATTTGAGGATAATGGATTTGATGGTGTGTATATACTGACAAACCATGTGAAACTTAGATTGCACACAGGACATCCTTTAACCAAGCATGTGACTTATGAAGGTTATTGATTGCACGAAAAAATTTTAAGGGCTTTGTAGCAAAAGGGTGAATACATGTACACATGCCAATTTTTTTTTTTAAATTCGTTTATTAAATCACATAAATCAGGTATACATACACGTTCATAAATTTCCAAGTCGGTGTAATTACATTTTGATGATAGTTTCATTGACATAAATCTTAATACACCGATCGTATCATATAAACTCAAGGTATTATAGTATGCCTTGTATACGAACAATCCTAAAACTAGAACTATTTTTACTGCCAAAACAAAACCCTCTCCACCACATTAACAGAATAGCGTTGAAGCTCCACGTGAATAATATAGTTTCTCAAACTTTGTTATACTGAATCTAGGCCCTCAACCACGTGACGACATGGTGAGGTACGATGAGTTCCACAAATCCCAGATTTTATTGAATTTCTCCAAACAGCCTCTATTCTGATATAAAGTACGCTCGTACGGCACAACTAAATTTACCTGCTCTATCCAAGCCCTAAGAGATGGATGTGTGGTGCCCATCCAATGCAAGGCAATTAACTTCCTGGCCAGGAAAAGTGTCTCTCTTAAGAAAATTTGAACATGATGGTCCCACGTCTCTTCTTCCAAAACCCCGAACAAACACACTAACGGAGTCAGGGGAACGGGAATATGTACAAGGGAGGTCAGCAGCGAGGTTACCTCTTCCCAATAAGAGTGAATGATTGGACAATCCCATATCATGTGTATGAAATCTGCCTCCCTCACGTGACATCTAAGACACTCCGAAGATCGGGACCACCCAATTTTAAATAGTCGCAGCGGGGTTAAATATGATTGATGTAGTATGTATAACTGTATCATTTTATTATTAGCTGAGGGGGACACCTTGGTTGGGGACTCAAGGACCATTTCCCAGTCTTCGCCCTGAAGATCAGGCACCAGGACCTTCCACCTTTCCCTGACCGGCAATAGAGCAGCATCAGCACCCACGGATAGCATATAAGTATATAATGCAGAGATGAGGCCACGGGGCCCCTGTGATTTTAGAATCCCTATCAATGGAAAGGAAGATATTGCTTGCGTCACTTCCACGCTACGAACATGCGACTGAATCGCCGATCTAAGTTGGAGATAGCGAAAGAATTGAGGCCTTGGTATATCATACCTAAGTTGCAGTTGTTCAAAGGACATCAGGGTACCCTGGTCATAAAGATGATTAAGCGATGAAACACCGAGCGAAATCCAGAATTGAGCAGACGGGTGATTCAATAATCTCGGGAAATATTCATTATCCCATAAGGGCATTTCAGCTACAATACCATCAAAGTGAATTACCTTCTTCACCTGCCGCCAAATTAGCCTCGCTAGCCTAAGTAATGGTAATAGTCTAGGGGCAGAAGGCTTGTTTATTTCCAAGAAACCCAATGGGCAGTCAATCTTGGCAGCATGGGCTAGATGGCTCTCTGAATTCGGCACACATCCCCCTGGCATCCACCCTCCCAAAGCTCTAAGCTGTCCAGCTAAATAATATAAAAAAAAATCTGGCAACGCCGCCCCTCCCGTTTGCCTAGATCTGTGTAAAGTAGACAATTTAAGTTTGGGTCTAGCCTTCCCCCAGATAAAGGACGTAGCTAATGAATTTAAGTTTAAAAAAAAGGATTTAGGAACCGGTACTGCACTATGTTGGAGGGAGTAGTTAAGCTTCGGGAGAAGTATCATTTTAATCAAGTTTATGCGACCTGAAACAGATAAAGGCAGTTTACTCCATATAGCGAATTTATGTTTAACAAAATCTAATAACGGTAGAATATTGAACTGTAGATCAAGTCTGCTGTATTTGGATATAATTATTCCTAGGTATTTAACCCCTTAATCCCGTATGACGTACTATCCCGTCAAGGTGACCTGGGACTTAATTCCCGGTGACGGGATAGTACGTCATACGCGATCGGCCGCGCTCACGGGGGGAGCGCGGCCGATCGCGGCCGGGTGTCAGCTGCATATCGCAGCTGACATCCGGCACTATGTGCCAGGAGCGGTCACGGACCGCCCCCGGCACATTAACCCCCGGCACACCGCGATCAAACATGATCGCGGTGTACCGGCGGTACAGGGAAGCATCGCGCAGGGAGGGGGCTCCCTGCGTGCTTCCCTGAGACGATCGGTACAAGGTGATGTACTCACCTCGTACCGAACGTCTTCTCCCTGCAGGCCCCGGATCCAAAATGGCCGAGGGGCTGTATCCGGGTCCTGCAGGGAGCACTTCCGGGTCGGAGCAGGCTGCAGATGAAAGCTGCAGCCTGCTCCGATGAAAGTATGATCACGGATCTGATAGAGTGCTGTGCACACTATCAGATCTGCGATCTGTGATGTCCCCCCCTGGGACAAAGTAAAAAAGTAAAAAAAAAAATTTCCATATGTGTAAAAAAAAAAAAAAAAAATTCCTAAATAAATAATAATAAAAAAAAAAATATTATTCCCATAAATACATTTCTTTATCTAAAAAAAACAAACAAAAACAATAAAAGTACACATATTTAGTATCGCCGCGTCCGTAACGACCCAACCTATAAAACTGGCCCACTAGTTAACCCCTTCAGTAAACACCGTAAGAAAAAAAAAAAAAAAACGAGGCAAAAAACAACGCTTTATTACCATACCGCCGGACAAAAAGTGGAATAACACGCGATCAAAAAGACGGATATAAATAACCATGTTACCGCTGAAAACGTCATCTTGTCCCGCAAAAAACGAGCTGCCATACAGCATCATCAGCAAAAAAATAAAAAAGTTATAGTCCTCAGAATAAAGCGATGCCAAAATAATTATTTTTTCTATAAAATAGTTTTTATCGTATAAAAGCGTCAAAACATAAAAAAATGATATAAATGAGGTATCGCTGTAATCGTACTGACCCGACGAATAAAACTGCTTTATCAATTTTACCAAGCGCAGAACGGTATAAACGCCTCTCCCAAAAGAAATTCATGAATAGCTGGTTTTTGGTTATTCTGCCTCACAAAAATCGGAATAAAAAGTGATAAAAAATGGTCACGTGTCCGAAAATGTTACCAATAAAAACGTCAACTCGTCCCGCAAAAAACAAGACCTCACATGACTCTGTGGACCAAAATGTGGAAAAATTATAGGTCTCAAAATGTGGAGACGCAAAAACTTTTTTGCTATAAAAAGCGTCTTTTAGTCTGGTTTCACACTTGCGTTTTTATCTGCATGCGTTTTTTTAAAAAACTGCATGTGTGAAAAAATGCATGTAAACGCGGTAAAACGCATGTGTTTTTATAGAAAAACACAAGAAAACAAGAAAAAAACAAAAAACCCTAACCCTACCCCTAACCCTACCCCTAACCTGAAATACGTGGCACTGAAATACGTGGCACTGAAATATACGTTTATATACGTATATAAGTGCCACGATATTTCAGTGGCCACGTATTTAAGTGCCACGTATTTAAGTGCCACGTATTTAAGTGCCACGTATTTAAGTGCCACGTATTTACGTGCCACGTATTTACCAGTGCCTGAAATACGTGGCACTGAAATACGTGGCACTGAAATATCGTGGCACTGAAATATCGTGGCACTGAAGTATTTACGTGCCACGTATTTTTCAGTGCCTGAAATACGTGGCACTGAAATACGTGGCACTGAAATACGTGGCACTGAAATATACGTTTATATACGTATATAAGTGCCACGATATTTCAGTGGCCACGTATTTAAGTGCCACGTATTTAAGTGCCACGTATTTAAGTGCCACGTATTTAAGTGCCACGTATTTACGTGCCACGTATTTACCAGTGCCTGAAATACGTGGCACTGAAATACGTGGCACTGAAATATCGTGGCACTGAAATATCGTGGCACTGAAGTATTTACGTGCCACGTATTTTTCAGTGCCTGAAATACGTGGCACTGAAATACGTGGCACTGAAATACGTGGCACTGAAATACGTGGCACTGAAATATCGTGGCACTGAAATATCGTGGCACTTATATACGTGGCACTTATATACGTGGCACTTATATACGTGGCACTTATATACGTGGCACTTATATACGTGGCACTTATGACTGTCAGAAAATGTTCAGTAAACGGTTAGGGGTGAGGTTAGGGGTAGGGTTTCAGGTAGAATTGGGGAGTTTCCACTGTTCAGGCACATCAGGGGCTCTCCAAACGCGACATGACGTCCAATCTCAATTCCAGCCAATTCTGCGTTGAAAAAGTAAAACAGTGCTCCTTCCCTTCCGAGCTCTCCCGTGCGTCCAAAAAGGGGTTTACCCCAACATATGGGGTATCAGCGTACTAGGGACAAATTGAACAACAACTTCTGGGGTCCAAGTTCTCTTGTTATCCTTGGGAAAATAAAAATTTGGGGGGCTAAAAATCATTTTTGTGGGAAAAAAATATGTTTTATTTTCACGGCTCTGCGTTGTAAACTGTAGTGAAACACTTGGGGGTCCAAAGTTCTCACAACACATCTAGATAAGTTCCTTGGGAGGTCTAGTTTCCAATATGGGGTCACTTGTGGGGGGTTTGTACTATTTGGGTACATCAGGGGCTCTGCAAATGCAACGTGACGCCTGCAGACCAATCCATTTAAGTCTGCATTCCAAATGGCGCTCCTTCCCTTCCGAGCTCTGTCATGCGCCCAAACAGTGGTTCCCCCCCACATAGGGGGTATCAGCGTACTCAGGACAAATTGGACAACAACTTTTAGGGTCTAATTTATCCTGATACCCTTGTGAAAATACAAAACTGGGGGCTAAATTTCATTTTTGTGAAAAAAAAAAAATTATTTTCACGGCTCTGCGTTATAAACTGTAGTGAAACACTTGGGGGTTCAAAGTTCTCACAACACATCTAGATAAGTTCCTTGGGGGGTCTAGTTTCCAATATGGGGTCACTTGTGGGGGGTTTGTACTGTTTGGGTACATCAGGGGCTCTGCAAATGCAACGTGACGCCTGCAGACCAATCCATTTAAGTCTGCATTCCAAATGGCGCTCCTTCCCTTCCGAGCTCTGTCATGCGCCCAAACAGTGGTTCCCCCCCACATAGGGGGTATCAGCGTACTCAGGACAAATTGGACAACAACTTTTAGGGTCCAATTTATCCTGATACCCTTGTGAAAATACAAAACTGGGGGCTAAATTTCATTTTTGTGAAAAAAAAAAAAAAATTATTTTCACGGCTCTGCGTTATAAACTGTAGTGAAACACTTGGGGGTTCAAAGTTCTCACAACACATCTAGATAAGTTCCTTGGGGGGTCTAGTTTCCAATATGGGGTCACTTGTGGGGGGTTTGTACTGTTTGGGTACATCAGGGGCTCTGCAAATGCAACGTGACGCCTGCAGACCAATCCATTTAAGTCTGCATTCCAAATGGCGCTCCTTCCCTTCCGAGCTCTGTCATGCGCCCAAACAGTGGTTCCTCCCCACAAATGGGGTATCAGCATACTCCAGACAAATTGGACAACAACTTTTGGGGTCCAATTTATCCTGATACCCTTGTGAAAATACAAAACTGGGGGCTAAAAAATCATTTTTGTGAAAAAAAAAATTTTTTTTATTTTCACGGCTCTGCGTTATAAACTGTAGTGAAACACTTGGGGGTTCAAAGCTCTCAAAACACATCTAGATAAGTTCCTTAGGGGGTCTACTTTCCAAAATGGTGTCACTTGTGGGGTTTTTTAATGTTTAGGCACATCAGGGGCTCTCCAAATGCAACATGGCATCCCATCTTAATTCCAGTCAATTTTGCATTGAAAAGTCAAATAGCGCTCCTTCCCTTCCGAGCTCTGCTATGCACCCAAACAGTGGTTTACCCCCACATATGGGGTATCGTCGTACTCAGGACAAATTGCACAACAACTTTTGTGGTCTAATTTCTTCTCTTACCCTTGGGGAAATAAAAAAATGGGGGTGAAAAGATCATTTTTGTGAAAAAATATGATTTTTTATTTTTACGGCTCTGCATTATAAACTTCTGTGAAGCACTTGTTGGGTCAAAGTGCTCAACACACATCTAGATAAGTTCCTTAAGGGGTCTACTTTCCAAAATGGTGTCACTCGTGGGGGGTTTCAATGTTTAGGCACATTAGGGGCTCTCCAAACGCAACATGGCGTCCCATCTCAATTCCAGTCAATTTTGCATTGAAAAGTCAAATGGCGCTCCTTCCCTTCTGAGCTCTGCCCTGCGCCCAAACAATGGTTTACACCCACATATGGGGTATCAGTGTACTCAGGACAAACTGCACAACAATTTTTGGGGTCCAATTTCTTCTCTTACCCTTGGGAAAATAAAAAATTGGGGGTGAAAAGATCATTTTTGTGAAAAAATATGATTTTTTATTTTTACGGCTCTGCATTATAAACTTCTGTAAAGCACTTGTTGGGTCAAAGTGCTCACCACACATCTAGATAAGTTCCTTAGGGGGTCTACTTTCCAAAATGGTGTCACTTGTTAGGGGTTTCAATGTTTAGGCACATCAAGGGCTCTCTAAATGCAACATGGCATCCCATCTCAATTCCAGTCAATTTTGCATTGAAAAGTCAAATGGCGCTCCTTCCCTTCCGAGCTCTGCCCTGCGCCCAAACAATGGTTTACACCCACATATGGGGTATCAGCGTACTCAGGACAAATTGCACAACAATTTTTGGGGTCCAATTTCTTCTCTCACCCTTGGAAAAATAAAAAATTGGGGGTGAAAAGATAATTTTTGTGAAAAAATATGATTTTTTATTTTTACGGCTCTGCATTATAAACTTCTGTAAAGCACTTGTTGGGTCAAAGTGCTCACCACACATCTAGATAAGTTCCTTAGGGGGTCTACTTTCCAAAATGGTGTCACTTGTTAGGGGTTTCAATGTTTAGGCACATCAAGGGCTCTCTAAATGCAACATGGCATCCCATCTCAATTCCAGTCAATTTTGCATTGAAAAGTCAAATGGCGCTCCTTCCCTTCCGAGCTCTGCCCTGCGCCCAAACAATGGTTTACACCCACATATGGGGTATCAGCGTACTCAGGACAAATTGCACAACAATTTTTGGGGTCCAATTTCTTCTCTCACCCTTGGAAAAATAAAAAATTGGGGGTGAAAAGATAATTTTTGTGAAAAAATATGATTTTTTATTTTTACGGCTCTGCATTATAAACTTCTGTAAAGCACTTGTTGGGTCAAAGTGCTCACCACACATCTAGATAAGTTCCTTAGGGGGTCTACTTTCCAAAATGGTGTCACTTGTTAGGGGTTTCAATGTTTAGGCACATCAGGGGCTCTCCAAATGCAACATGGCGTCCCATCTCAATTCCAGTCAATTTTGCATTGAAAAGTCAAATGGCGCTCCTTTGCTTCCAAGCTCTGCCATGCGCCCAAACTGTGGTTTACCCCCACATATGGGGTATCAGCGTACTCAGGACAAATTGTACAACAACTTTTGGGGTCTATTTTCTCCTGTTACCCTTGGTAAAATAAAACAAATTGGAGCTGAAATAAATTTTGTGTGAAAAAAAGTTAAATGTTCATTTTTATTTAAACATTCCAAAAATTCCTGTGAAACACCTGAAGGGTTAATAAACTTCTTGAAAGTGGTTTTGAGTACCTTGAGGGGTGCAGTTTTTAGAATGGTGTCACACTTGGGTATTTTCTATCATATAGACCCGTCAAAATGACTTCAAATGAGATGTGGTCCCTAAAAAAAAATGGTGTTGTAAAAATGAGAAATTGCTGGTCAACTTTTAACCCTTATAACTCCGTCACAAAAAAAAATTTTGGTTCCAAAATTGTGCTGATGTAAAGTAGACATGTGGGAAATGTTATTTATTAAGCATTTTGTGTGACATATGTCTGTGATTTAAGGGCATAAAAATTCAAAGTTGGAAAATTGCGAAATTTTCAAAATTTTCGTCAAATATTCGTTTTTTTCACAAATAAACGCAAGTTATATCGAAGAAATTTTACCACTATCATGAAGTACAATATGTCACAAGAAAACAATGTCAGAATCGCCAAGATCCGTTGAAGCGTTCCAGAGTTATAACCTCATAAAGGGACAGTGGTCAGAATTGTAAAAATTGGCCCGGTCATTAACGTGCAAACCACCCTCGGGGCTTAAGGGGTTAAAGCTAGAAACAACCGGTAATGGGGATAACACATCCAGGTGTGCCACTGAGTCATGAGAAAGAGGCATCAGGGCAGACTTGCCCCAGATAATATATAGTCCCGAATGTCTGCCAAATCTCTCTATAATGGTTATCACATGTGGTAGAGTCTCCTCCACCTCGTCCAGAAACACCACCATGTCGTCTGCATATAGACCAATAGTATCCGTGCGATCTATCTATCGTGATACCCCTAATAAATGACGTGAACCTCACACGAATCGCTAGTGCCTCTATCGCAAGGGCAAATAAGGCCGGTGAGAGAGGACATCCCTGATGGGTCCCTCTTTTTAGGGAGAATGATTCAGAAATAGAGTTGTTAATAATTATCCGGGCTTTCGGCTTCAGATATAATGCGGCAACCCATTTTTGAAATTTAGGGCCAAATTGATATCGTTGTAGACATGCAGATAGGAAAGGCCACTCAAGAGAATCAAATGCCTTAGCCGCGTCCAGCGAGGCCATGGCCCATTTATTCTCAGGTACCAACGTGCTATATTGAGCTACTGATTGAACCCTCCTGATATTAATAGAGGTACTCTTACCCGGCATAAAGCCCGTCTGGTCTGGGTGTATTATATCCAGTATTACCGTATTTAACCTGGTAGCTAGAATTTTAGTGAAAATCTTATAATCCACATTAACTAACGAAATCGGACGATAAGATCCACATTCTAGGGGGTCCTTCCCTTCTTTTTTTAAGACTATAATATTTGCTTCATAATAGGAATCTGGCAAGGAACCACCCTCCCAAATCCCCTGAAAGACTTTCAATAGGATTGGTGCCAGAATATCTCGATATTTTCTATACATCTCTATGGGGAAACCGTCCGGGCCAGGAGCCTTACCAGAAGCCATATCTGTTATGGCCCTATTTATTTCGTCGAGGGTAAAGTCTGCGTCCAAAAAGGCTTGCTGTGTAGCGGTCAATGTCGGGAATTCTATGTCAGATAAATAGTTTAGGCATTCCAGAGTATCAGAATCCCCTTTGGAGCTATACAGCTCTTTATAGAAATCATAAAAGCATTGGAGTATATCATCTGTTGAGGTTACTATTGAGTCGTCCGGTTTCCGGATTTTAAGTATAGTATTGGATGTGTTGTGCTGATGCACCATAAATGCTAAGAGTTTACTAGACTGGTTTCCCAGCTCAAAGTATGCCTGTTTAGTAAAGAATAGTTTGCGTTTAGATTTAGTGTCAGTATACTGACTATGTAGTCTGTACGAGTGTAGCCACTCCGCTCTGTTTTCACTTGTCTGGTTAGCTATATAGGCCGCTTCCGAGTCCCTCAGTCGTTTTTCCATATCATCATCTTCCCTTGAGGTCAAGCGCTTAATGTACGAGATGGTAGAGGACAAACATCCTCTCAGGTATGCCTTAAGGGCATCCCAGAAAATATTCATGTTTTGCGGCATTGGGTGGGATGCTATGAAGCAGTCCAGTTGGTCAATAGTCCTGTCTTCTGAACCTATTAATTTACACCAAAATGGATTTATTTTCCAAGTCATAATGTTCATTTTCTGACCAAGCTTAAGTTTAAGGATTACCGGACTATGATCCGAAACACCCCTGTTCCCATGTCTCACCTCCCCCACTCGTACCGACAAGTTACTGGAGCCGAATATATAGTCCAATCGGGACAAAGTGCGCCTAACGGATGAACTCCTTTACGTCAGGGTGATGTGTTCTCGATAAATCTATCCACCCAGTACCTTCCATAAATGTTGACAATCGAGATGGCAAAGGGCTTACACCCGTGGCCCCGCCATCTAACTGAAGTCTATCCAAACACTCATCCATTATCAAAATAAAATCTCCCATGCACATTATATACGCGTCTGGATAATTTAGGGCGAATGCTACCGCTTTTTTGATGACTGATAAATTAGCCGGGGGAGGGTTATATATACACATTATAACATAATCATCCGAGTTCATAATCGCGTGCACAAACACAAAGCGACCCTCTGGATCTCTCTGGACTTCTCTAACCTCCCATCTAATATCTTTGTGAATTAACAAAGAGACTCCTCTGGAGTAGCTGGTATGAAATGCATGCACAGACCACTGTATCCAGGGCTTCTGAACATAGCGAGCAGAGTCCCTGGTCAGGTGTGTCTCAACCAAAGCCATTATATGGGGATGATAGCATCGTATCTGAGAAATTACGTTAACTCTCTTGCGAGGTGATCCAAGACCTCTCACATTCCAAGCCATGCACACAATATCAGTCGCCATATCTTGTCAACCTAGCATAATATAAAGTGTCACGCCGAGCTTCTATCACGCTGGTAATGGAGAAAAACATGGCAGTAATTTCTATACAAGTAACCACTAGCAAAACTAAAACAATGAAAAACAAAAAATGCTTCAAAAGGAAGCATAGATTCATGTTCCAGTTATCCCAGTCCAAAAAAAGGGATACCATCTCTGAATACAGAGTCCGGTAAAGTTGTTTTCCTGGACGTTGGCAGTAGGAGCTCCCCTCAACGATGAAGGAAATCCGGAGAGGAAGTTCCAAATTCTGAGCAATCATATGACAGAAGATAGCAACCCATCCATTTAGGATTTTTCTCCTCCTCCACCCGCCCCCACACATGATCGCATCCACTCCTCAGCTTCCGCCGGAGTCGCAAAAAAGGAGGAAGAGCCTCGGTAGACAACTCTGAGCCTGGCAGGATATAGCATCGAGTATATGATGTTTTTCTCCCTGAGCTGTTTTTTTATCTCCATGAACTAAACCCGTTGTTTTTGCAGCTCCATGGAGAAATCCGGGAATATGGAGACAGTGGCGTTGTTGTACTTGATAGGGCTTTTTTGTCTTGCCATGCGAAGGGCGGTGTCCCTGTCTCTGCAATTAAGAAGACGCGCCAAGAAGGGTCTCGGCGGGGCGCCCGCAGGGAGAGGTTTTGTTGGTACCCTGTGGGCTCTTTCCACGGTGAAGGTGGTGAATTCATCCCCCAAAGTGTCTTTGAGCCAGCCCTCCAGGAATTTTTCGGGGTGCTGACCCTCTGAGCGCTCTGGTAAGCCGATGATACGGATATTATTCTGTCGTAGTCTGTTCTCAAGATCGTCCGCTTTCTGCTTCCATGCATTTATAGAGCCGGCTACTTTTGTCAGTTTAGCCTCCTCCGGTACATAATTGTCCTCCAGGCGAGATACCCGTGATTCAACCTCTGTGATATGACCCCGCATGGATTGCATGTCTTGTCGAAGGCGCCCCACCTCAGAGTGCACCTCCTCTATCTTTCCAGTAAGTGACGTCCTAGTCAGAGATATAGCTTGCATCAGTTGTTCAGATGCTTGTTTCAGGGTCAAGTCCTCCTGATCTCCACCCCCCTCATCATCAGAAGCATAGTTTTTTGATTGGTTTTCAGGTCTGCTCACAGGTGAGGGACTATTCTTTTTTGAGCGCACACTGTCAGGAGGATCCGTCCGTACATACTTTCTAAGTTTTTCAGCTGCACCTGAATTTTTGGAGCGGTTCATATTTAATACTGTAAAGTCAAATTGTCCCTTCAGCAAGATATAGCCACTGCTTGGCTAATGTATCAATATGTCACAGTGCACACACAGCCAGTAAAGTCCTCCCAGCAACACCTGGCCGAGTCAGTGTTATATTGCAGACCCCACGTTATAAATTCAGAGTAGGGGAGAATCCAAGAGACAGTTAATAAATGTGGGCTCCACTTCCCAGCAGCTTGCAGGGTATACTTAATGTAGCCGGCCGTCAGTGAGCCGTGGCAGACTCTGTGCCCACCGTCAGGGCTGCAGGGCAGGGGGGAGGGAGTCTCAATGGCGCCAAAGCCAATCGGCGCTATGCGGTGCTTTTTGGTATTAATGAGGGGGAGCACGGGGTCCGTTTCTCAGGACTCACACTGCGCAATCCCCCTCTCGTACCTTGATTGGCTGTGCCGGTATGCAGCCAGCTCTCTCATGAGCCACGGGGCTCACTTCGCGCCGCCTGCCTCCAGCGCACGTTGCAGGGAAGATGGCCACCGCCTCCTGCCGACTCTGTCCTCTGTCTGCACGCTCCAGGAGCTCACCCGACCGGAGCCGCACCTTGCGCCCCCTCAGAAGCCGGGGACCCCCAGGCACCCAGCGGAGCACAGCGGTATCCTCAGGAACCCTCCCGGGCAAGTATATGGCACGATGTGTCAGGATTATGGGAGCTCCAGCCAGACACGTCCGCACAGCTCCTCTACATCGCCACGCCCACACATGCCAATTTTTAGTTATATGATCCCATAAATATAATTTATACCTGTATCTTCTCACTTTACCAACTTAGACTATTTAGTGCTGATGCATCACACATAAATTGGATTACAAAAATATTTAAACATGTTGTAATGTAACAATATAGGTAAAAAGCCAAGAGAGAGAATACTTTTACAAGCCACTGTACCTGAACATGGTGACTACCCACTGGTTGTGGTGGTTCTTCAAACTTGGTAACAGAGGGCTAAGGTCTCATTCAATTGTTTTATTTTTAATTGAAAGAAAAAAATCTTTCCTTACTTGCTAGATCAAGTCTTAATCAAATTGAATTTTTTTTGTTGTATTCCTATTTTCACCAAGTATCAAGAGTGTAAACTGGGTGCAATGGCTTTTTTTTTTTTAAATGAACATATCCCTTTTTTTTTGGTTGGGGGGGGGGGCAGTCAATTGGTCAATAACAATGAAATCCCTTTGAAGAATAAAGTAGAACATTACACGCATGTCACCTTGCTATTTGTGCTTTCTACCTGCAACATTTAACTAACAGTAAATTATATATAGATATGTGATTACTCATCTCCGCAGCCTTTACAACAGAAGTTTTGGGACATTATTGATTCCATAATGGTCACAGGGGAACAGTAATATCTGTCAGCATAACTGGTTCTTATTGATAAAAACCTCCGCAGGAGATACAGAATACATTATATACTCCAGGCTTTATGCCAGATTTATGCTACAGTTAAACACAGACTCGTTAGTCAACAGCAATTTTTGGTCTTGATTTTGCAGAACTATTTTACAGCATCAATTTGGTTGCAAAAACACAGCCAAGTAAGAGAGGCAGCATGCAAGCCGCAATTCTTGACTACTTGCGTTGATGTCATGTGCAACTTGCGCCTTTTGACCAAAAATGCAAAATTGGATCTTTTTCTGTATGACCCTATTGTCAATATTTAGATGCAATGTGAAACTGCAGCATCACAATCTCAATGCCCCAGCCTACAGTGGGTACGGAAAATATTAAGACCCCTTTAAATTTTCACTGTTTCATTGCAGCAATTTGGTAAATTCAAAAAAGTTAATTTATTTTTGTCATTAATGTAGTCTGCACGTAGACATTTTTGCAAATTTATCAAAAAAGAAAAACTGAAATATCACATGGCCATAAGTATTCATACCCTTTGCTCAGTATTGAGTAGAAGCACCCTTTTGAGCTAGTACAGCCATGAGTCTTCTTGGGATTGATGCAACAAGTTCTTCACACCTGGATTTGGGGATCCTCTGCCATTCTTCCTTGCAGATCCTCTCTAGTTCCATCAGGTTGGATGGGGAACGTTGGTGGACAGCCATTTTCAGGTCTCTCCAGAAATGTTCAATTGGGTTTAGGACAGGGCTCTGGCTGGGCCAGTCAAGAATGGTCAGAGTTGTTCTGAAGCCACTCCTTTGTTATTTTAGCTGTGTGCTTAGGGTCATTGTCTTGTTGGAAGGTAAACCTTTGGCCAAGTCTGTTGTCTAGAACACTCTGGAAGAGGTCTTCATCCAGAAAATCTCTGTACTTGGCCAAATTTATGTCTCCTTCATTGGCAACTAGTGATGAGCGAATATACTCGGTACTCGAGATTTCCCGAGCACACTCGGGTGTCCTCCGAGTATTTGTAAGTACTCGGAGATTTAGTTTTCTGCGCCGCAGCTGAATGATTTACATCTGTTAGCCAGCATAAGTACATGTGGGGGTTGCCTGGTTGCTAGGGAATCTCCACATGTAATCAAGCTGGCTAAGAGATGTAAATCATTCAGCTGCGGCGCTGAAAACGAAATCTCCGAGTACTTACAAATACTCGGAGGACACCCGAGCGTGCTCAGGAAATCTCGAGTACCGAGTATATTCGCTCATCACTAATGGCAACCAGTCATCCTGTCCCTGCAGCTGAAAAACATCCCCATAGCATGATGCTGCCACTACCATGTTTCATTGTTGGGATTGTATTGGGCAGGTGATGAGAAGTGCCTGGTTTTCTCCACACATACAGCTTGGAATTATCACCAAAAAGGTCCAACTTCGTCTCATCAGACCAGAGAATCTTATTTCTCATAGTCTGGGATTATTTCTTGAGATTGTTAGCAAACTATGTGGGCTTTCATATGTCTTGCACAGAGGAGAGGCTTCTGTTGGGCCACTCTGCCATAAAGGCCTGACTGGTGGAGGGCTGCAGTGATAGTTGACTTTGTGGAACTTTCTCCCATCTCCCTACTGCACCCCTGGAGCTCAGCCACAGTGATCTTGAGGTTCTTCTTTACTTCTCTCACCAAGGCTCTTCTCCCACGATTGCTCAGTTTGGCTGGACAGCCAGGTCTAGGAAGACTTCTGGTGGTCCCAAACTTCTTCCATTTAAGGATTATGGAGGCCACTGTGCTCTTAGGAACCTTGAGTACTGCTGAAATTCTGTTGTAACCTTGGCCAAATCTGTGCCTTGCCACAATTCTGTCTCTGAGCTCCTTGGCCAGTTCCGTTGACCTCATGAGTCTCATTTGGTCTGACATGAGCTGTGAGGTCTTAAGCTACTTTCACACTAGCGTCGTGCACTGCACGTCGCGATGCGTCGTTTTGTTGAAAAAACGCATCCTGCAAAAGTGCTTGCAGGATGTGTTTTTCCTCCATTGACTTGCATTAGTGACGCAGTGCGACGCATTGCCACACGTCGCAACTGTCGTGCGACGGTTGCGTCGCACCGTCTCCACCAAAAAACGTTGCTTGTAACGTTTTTTGGTGCGTTGTTCCCGTCTTTTCCGACCACGCATGTGCGGCCGGAACTCCGCCCCCGCCTCCCTGCACCTCACAATGGGGCAGCGGATGCGTTGAAAAACAGCATCCGCTGCCCCCGTTGTGCGGCACATTCACTGCTAGCGTCGGTACGTCGCAACGACACAATTCGTCGTGCGACGCTAGTGTGAAAGTAGCCTTATATAGACAGGTGAGTGCCTTTCCAAATTAATTAAATACAGCTGGACTCCAATGAAGGAGTAGAACCATCTCAAGGAGGATCACAAGGAAATGGTCAGCATGTGACTTAAATATGAGTGTCTGATCAAAGGGTCTGAATACTTATGACTAGTGATGAGCGAGTATACTCGTTGCTCAGGTGGTATGTTGTTGTGCTCGGAGATTTAGTTTTTGTCCACACGCAGCTGTATTGATTTATGGCTGTTAGCCAACCTGAGTACATGTGGGGGTTGCCTGGTTGCTAGAGAATCCCCACATGTTTTCAAACTGTCTAGCAGTTGTAAATGATGCAGCTGCATCAACAACAACTAAATTTCCGAGCACTCACAAATACTCGGAAACCACCCGAGCATGCTTGGGAAAACATTCGTTCCTCAGTTCTTATGACTATGTGATGTTTTAGTTTTTCTTTTTTTTTTTGTAATAAATATGGAAACATTTCTACATTTCTGTATTTTTACAGTCAAGATGGGGTGCAGAGTGTACATTAATGTGAAAAAATGAACTTTTTTGAATTTACCAAATGCCTGCAATGAAACAGAGTGAAAAATGTAAAGGGGTCTAAATACTTTCCGTGCCCACTGTATGTGATTTCACAAATTAGAAAGCTAAAAATCTACATATACAGCTCAGGCACTGGGCCATAATTCTGTTGTGTTTTCAGAGCCTATAAAGGTAAATCAGAACCAGTGCTACACCACATTCCCAATATCGTAACATTGGGGGAGACTTATCACCAGATGCCTTAGTTTTGGAGTCAATTACAAATAGTGAATGTACAGTATATATCAGATGAAGTTCACAGGCATGTTAGATACAATTCTCTTCTTTATGCTATTTCATGGCAGGTGTATATATAAGGGCACTAACTTTGCATAAATCACTAGTGCAAGCCAATATAACAAACTATGAGAAAAATATGCACCCCTCGCCTCTCAAACATCTTTCACTGAGAAATACAGCTAAATTTTTGCTTAATCAAAATGCATTTAACAGCCAGCTCATTGAAGGATCAGATTACCACTCCCTATTGAAGTCTATAGGGAGAGGAGGATCAGAGAGTGTTATAGATCAGACTGCAGCTTATTAATATTTTAACTTGCTCCAGAGATGTATTCACAGCTACACTGTTCAGTACTGTGATATATCATCTTCTTTGGTACTGCTCTGAACATACGCTACATAGACATAGAATGGTAATCCCTTATGTTTGTGTGTGTGGGGTATGGGAGACATCATAGCAGGTAATCTTAACTGACTAGCTCAGTGAAAACTAAAAAAAAATAGAAATTGTGCACGCACAGAGGAAAGCTGGGGAAAAATATATGATACGAGTTATATAATGCCAGAAACACTGTTATGCCTTGTATAAACACACAAAAGCTTATTCTCAAAACAACAGGTATGCTTTAACCCCTTAACGACTTCCGATACGCCCTTTAACAGCAGCAATTAAGGGTAGTTAAGCCACAGCGCTGCTTTTTAATGGCACTGAGAAATAAGTGTATAGCGCCCCTCAGTCGGAATTTCTCCTTGGTCTTGCATCAGTTAGGTCAAAATAATAAAATAAAAAAGTGTATTTATTTCCATTTTTTCATCAGGGTTAGAGTTGGGCTCAAGTTATGGTTGGGGCTCAAGTTAGGGTTGTGGTTGGGATTACAGTTAGGGTTGAGATTCGGGTTAGGGGTGTAGTTAGAATTGGGGGGTTCCACTGTTTAGGTACATGAGGGGGTCTCCAAACGCGACATGGCGCCACCATTAATTCCAGCCAATTTTGCGTTCAAAAAGTCAAATGGTGCTCCCTCTTTTCTGAGCCCTGGTATTGGCGTACTCAGGAGAAATTGCACAACAAATTTTGTGGTCCATTTTCTCCTGATAGCCTTGTGAAAATAAAAAAAAAAATTGGTTCCAAAGTCAATTTTTTATGAAAAAAAGTAAAATGTTCATTTTTTCCTTCCATATTGCTTTAGTTCTCGTGAAGCACCTGAAGGATTAATAAGCTTCTTGAATGTGGTTATGCGCACCTTAAAGGGTGCAGTTTTTAGAATGGTGTCACTTTTGGCATTTTCTGTTATATTGACCCCCCCCAAACTCAGCTCAAATGTGAGGTGGTCCCTAAAAAAAATGGGTTTTGTAAAAAACAAAAAAAAATTGTTTCTTAAATTGTGCTGATGTAAACTAGACATGTGGATAATATTATTAACTCTTTTGTGTGACACCACTCTGAATTAAGTGTACAAAAATTAAAGCTGAAAATTGCAAAATTTCCAAAACTTTGGCCAAACTTCCTTTTTTTTTCCATAAATAAACGCAAGTTTTATTGAAGAAATGTTAAAAGTAACATGAAGTACAATGTCACGAAAAAAATCTCAGAATCAGTGGGATCCGTTGAAGCGTTCCAGAGCTATAACCTCATAAAGTGTCAGAATTGTAAAAATTGGCTTGGTCTAAGTACCAAATTGGCTCTGTCACTAAAGGGTTAAAGGAAAAGATTGAGAAAAAAAAAAAAGAATGGTGTTTTCCCAGAAACATTGCTTCTCTTGTCCACGGTTTCTGTCTATTATTGCAGCTCAGACCAATTTGTGTGGATTCCTTTTCAACCCGGAAGCTACACAGCCAGTTTTGGCTTTGTGAAGAACTTTTTTTTTTTTTTTTATTTAGCAATTTTTAATTACCGGGTTCCAGGAGTTTTTTTTTTTATTATTATTATTACTCAATTTTTGATAACTTTATGGGAGGGAGTTTTATCAAAACAATTCTGCCACGTTGTGTTTGAATTTTCAATTTTACACTATTTTCCGTGTTACACAAATAAAGCGTAAACTTTATACTGTAATTCAGTAAGATTCTGACAATACTAAATTTCTAGTTCTCTTATTTTTCTACAATACATTCTTTGAAACAGTGTTTTTATGTCAGTATTTTATGAGTTTCATACATTTTCCATCAGCAGAGCTGAATGAGGGCTCATTTTTCACGTGAATCTGTAGTTCATTGCTGCCATTTTTTGGTACAAGTGACTTATCACTGTTTGTTAGATTGTTTTCAGAGGCAAATAAAAAACAAAATCAGCAATTCTATTTACTAGTCCTACAAGGAGTCAAACGTGATACACTGCACTACTTACAGTAAGAAATGCACTGCATTACTTATGGTTCAACATTTAACTGGCAGGTATCCTACTAGACCCGATTGCCGGCAGGAAATCCATAGACTTTAACATGGAGGTCATGGAGTTGGCCCTCACCACCCTTTTGCAGCTAAAACAGCTTTCACTTTTCTGGGAAGGCTTCTACAAAATATTGAAGTGTCTTATGAGAATTTATGTCCATTCATACAGAACAGTATTTGAGAGGTCAGACATTCCTTTTGGAGGGCCTAACGCACAATCCCTGTTCTTTAGAGTTGGTTCTATGGGGTGGAGGTCAATATGTTGTATTGGAATTCCAATGGTTTTAACTTTGCTTTAATACATTTTATCATTGATATTTTCTTCTTTTTTTTTTAGGTGTGTAATAGAGGTGATATTGCGTAATAAATTATTAAGTGTTTCATTTTAGATCTGCAACTAATAATCGTCCCGTGACACTGCTAAACTTTGACACCGTCATGTGCCCAGTAAAAATATGAAAGTACAAAAATTCCTGACAGTCACACCATGTGTTTGTCCTGATGAAGAGGTCCTGCCCTGTAAACCTGTGTAATACATTTTTATCTGTTGGAAACCATTGTGGATTCATCAGCAGCAGCGCAGGAGTGACATCTCTTTCCCGATCGTTTCGCACTGTTTGGTCCCTCCAGTGACCGATGTCCTTGCAGCAGCTGATATATATTTCATGCCAGTTACACGTTGCTCTGTAGCAACCATACAAGGCGAGTGGATCCTTTTTCTTGCCATCGTTTTGTCAACGGTTAAGACCCGATTGCGCTTGCTTTCTTTCCCAGTTTTATTTTCTGCTTGCTCTTTTGAATGACACCATTGGTTTTACCACATAGTGTACTGGAAAATGTTAAGGCTGTGTGCACACGTAGCAGATTTTTCACGTTTTTTTTGCTATAAAAACGCGAAAAAAGGAGATTTTTGTATACTCACCGTAAAATCTTTTTCTCCGAGCCACTCATTGGGGGACACAGGACCATGGGTGTTATGCTGCTGCCACTAGGAGGACACTAAGTAGACAGAAAGATTAACTCCTCCTCTGCAGTATACACCCCTTCACTGGGTACAATTTCAACCAGTTCGGTAGTAAAGCAGTAGGAGCATGAACAAAGACAAACTATGTCAAAACCAAGAAGTAACAACAAGCCAAAAAACAGGCTAACAGGGTGGGTGCTGTGTCCCCCAATGAGTGGCTCGGAGAAAAAGATTTTACGGTGAGTATACAAAAATCTCCTTTTCTCCTACGCCTCATTGGGGGACACAGGACCATGGGACGTACAAAAGCAGTCCCTGGGTGGGGAGCAATATGCTAATACCCCATGTACCACTGGCCTACGGCTTAAGGAACTGCCGCTTGCAAAATGCGCCTGCCAAGGGCGGCGTCTGCAGAAGAGATACAATGAATGTGGTAATGCTTGGTAAAAGTGTGTAAACTGGACCACGTCGCAGCCTTGCAGACCTGCTGTGCTGACGCCTGGTGCCGAATGGCCCACGAGGCGCCCACCGACCGAGTAGAATGGGCCTTGATCCCCCCTGGGATAGGAACACCTTTGACACGATAGGATTCTTGAATGGCTGACCGAATCCATTTAGCCAGAGTGGCCTTTGAAGCGGGGGAACCCTTCCTGGGCCCCTCTGGAAGTACGAACAGGACGTCCGACGTGCGGAAGGGAGCCGTCCTCGAGACGTACCGACGAAGAGCCCTCACCACATCAAGAGTGTGTAGAGCCTTTTCGATGCGATGGGCTGGTGCCGGGCAGAACGAAGGCAGAACAATCTCCTCATTGAGGTGGAAAGAAGAGACAACCTTGGGCAAAAAGGTGGGAGAGGTCCTCAATACCGCCTTGTCCGGATGAAAAATTAGAAAGGGAGGGCGGCAGGAGAGTGCAGCCAACTCCGAAACCCTTCTGATGGACGTAATGGCTACAAGGAAGACTACCTTCCAAGAAAGGAAGGTCAAGGAAACGTCCTGTAGCGGTTCGAAGGGAGTCTCCTGAAGAGCTCCGAGAACCAAATTAAGATCCCACGGATCCAAGGGCGATTTGTAGGGAGGCGCCACACGGGAAACTCCCTGGAAGAAAGTTTTCACCGGCAACCTATTGGCAATCTTCCGCTGGAAAAAGACTGACAAAGCCGAAACCTGACCCTTTAGGGAGCTAAGGGCAAGTCCCGACTCTAGTCCAGACTGAAGAAACTCTAGTATGGAAGGGATAGAGAATACCAGGAGATTGTCCCTGAGCATCACACCATGAGAAAAAAATTCGCCAGGTACGGTGGTAACTACGCATGGAAACAGGTTTCCTGGCTCTGATCATGGTGGAGGACACCTTGGGAGTGAAACCCGCTTGGCCTAGAATCCAGGACTCAACAGCCAAGCCGTCAAAGACAGGGCCCCTGAGTTCTGGTGGTAAATCGGGCCCTGTGAAAGAAGATCCACGCGATCTGGAAGACGCCAGGGGACATCGGCTACCAGCTGAACCAGTTCGGCGTACCATGCCTGACGCGGCCAGTCTGGCGCGACGAGAATCACTGGCACCCCCTCTGCCCTGATCTGCTTGATGACCCTCGGTAGCAGGGGAGGAGGAGGAAAAATGTATGGGAGGCGGAATTGGCGCCAAGACAAGACCAGGGCGTCTACTCCGAGGGCCCGTGGGTCGAGGGACCGAGCAAAGAACTGAGGAACCTTGTTGTTCATCCTGGAAGCCATGAGATCTACATCCGGGGTCCCCCAGCGATGGCAAATCTGCTGGAAGACCTCCAGATGAAGGGACCACTCTCCGGAGGCGAGGCCCTGGCGGCTGAGAAAGTCCGCCGCCCAATTCTCCACACCTGGAATGTGGATTGCCGAGATGGGCGAATGGTTTGACTCCGCCCAATGAAGGATGTGAGACACCTCGAGCATGGCCGTCCTGCTGCGGGTTCCGCCCTGACGGTTGATGTGCGCCACAGCCGTGGCGTTGTCGGACTGGATTCTGACTGGGTGACCTGCCAGAAAGCGGTGAAACTGGAACAATGCTAGCCTGATAGCTCGAATCTCGAGGATATTGATGGCAAGGCGAGACTCTTGAGTGGACCACCGCCCCTGGGCTGTGTGATGGTTGAAGACCACTCCCCAGCCTATGAGACTGGCATCGGTGGTCACCACCAGCCACCGTACTGGGAGAAAGGACCTTCCCTGGGTTAGGGAGGACTTCAGCGTCCACCACCTGAGGGTCTTCCTGACCCGTGGGGACAGGAAGAATCGGCGGTCGAGGGAGGACGGGTTGCCGTCCCAAGCTGACAGTAGCGCATGCTGCAGGGGACGGAGGTGAAACTGCGCAAATGGAACCGCTTCCATGGCAGCTACCATCTGCCCGAGAACTCGCATGCTGGAACGAATGGAGTGGGAGACTGGACGGGAAAGACTCTGAGCCCCCTGCTGCAAGGCCAAAGCCTTGTCTTGAGGGAGTATGACCAGACCGCGGGAAGTGTCCAGTATCATCCCCAGGAAAGAGATCTGTTGAGCCGGAATTGGAGAAGATTTTTCGAAGTTTATCTTCCATCCCAGGCGAGTAAGAGTATCCACCGTGAGAACGACAGACTCTTCGCACGCTGGGTAGGAAGGACCCTTTATCAGTAGGTCGTCCAGGTACGGAATTACCACCACTCCCCTGGAATGAAGAATGGCCATGGCAGCCGCCATGACCTTCGTGAAGACTCTGGGAGCGGTGGCGAGACCGAAGGGCAAGGCCACAAATTGGAAGTGTTCCCCGCGAAAAGCGAAGCGGAGGAACTGCTGATGCGGAGGGAAGATTGGTATGTGCAGGTAGGCATCCTTGATGTCTATGGATGCCAGGAATTCTCCTGTTTCCATAGACGCGACCACAGAACGGAGGGACTCCATCCTGAAGTGTCGGATTTTTACGAATCTGTTTAGTAGCTTCAGGTCTAGTATCGGACGTAGAGATCCGTCCTTCTTTGGGACCACGAATAGATTCGAATAGAAACCCTTGAATCTTTGTTCTAGGGGGACCGGAATGATGACTCCGTCCCTTTGTAGTGCCCGTATTGCCTGGAGAAACGCAGTGGCCTTTGACCTTTGAGGGCAAGACTGGAAGAAGCGCGTAGGGGGGGTGGAGGAAAATTCTATTTTGTATCCGGTGGACACCAGTTCTCTGACCCACTCGTCGGAAACGACTGAGAGCCAGGCTTGGCGGAACAAGAGCAGGCGTCCGCCTACTTTGTTGGTGCCCACCGGCTGTTGCAAGGAGTCATTGGGCGGAGGATCCATGGGATGTGGATCCCTTAGACCCGGATGGTTTAGGCCTGGGTCTCCAGTTGCGATTAGGTCTGTAAGAAACCTGGGTGCCTCGGCCACCGCGCGACCCTCGTCCTGATGCGGAGGTAGAGGATGTAGAAGACCAGTTGGCATTGGGCCGAAAAGGCCAAAATGGAGGTTGCTGCTGGTACCGAAAGGGCCGGGTAGGTTTTTTCTGGGGGAGAAATTTACTTTTTCCTCCGGTAGCATCCGAGATCATTTGGTCCAATTTTTCTCCAAATAACCGACCAGCCTGGTAAGGCAGGGCTGTTAGAGAACGCTTGGAAGCCGAATCTGCTCGCCAATCCCTGAGCCACAGGGCTCTCCTGATGGAGATTGCATTGGCGGCTGCCTGTGCAGCGCAATTGGCTGCGTCCATAGAGGCGTTGACTATGAAGTCTCCGGCTTGCGCTATCTGGTTAACCAGGATGCTGACTTCTGGAGGTGAGTCACTGGCTTGGATGGAAGAGGACAGAGTCTCGGTCCAGGAGACCATAGCCTTCGCCACCCAGGAGGCGGCGAAGGATGGGAAGAGAGACGCTCCTGTGGCCTCGAAGGCGGAACGAGCCAGATAATCAATCTGGCGATCGGAGGGGTTCTTAACGGAGGAACCGTCCGAAAGAGACAGGATGGTCTTGGACGCGAGGTGTGACACAGCAGGGTCCACTGAGGGAGACTGCAGCCAGTCCTTGATTAATTCCCAAGAAAAAGGGTATTTTGTCTCAATGGACTTTTGTCCCATGAAACGTTTATCTGGGTGATCCCTATGTTTTTGTACAATCTCCTTAAAGTGAGGGTGAATGACAAAAACCTTTTGAACACGTTTAGTCCTTTTGAAAGACACGTGTTCGGGTTCCGATACGGAGTCCTCAGTCACCTTCAGGGTCTGGTTGACCGCCTCGATGAGAGAGTCGAGAGACTCTTGGGAGGAGGGGGAGTCCTGAACATAGGAAATGTCGGACTCATATTCAGAGTTATCAGAGGTTGGGGAAGGGGACCGGGAAGCAGAACTTGCAGGCACTGAAGGGCCCGCTAGCTCATGGTCAGGGGATGAAACGTGAACACGTTTTCTAGAGCCCCGGGTAGAAAGTGACCGGGTACGCCCCCTGCTGGTAGACGGATCCGTACCGTCGTCTGAATCCTCCGCGGTTCGACCTGGAGAGGGGCCCCTGAGGGAGTCAATTGCCCTGGCTAGGGAAGCCACAGATCGTGACAGAGAGGCTGCCCACTCAGGGGGGCTAGGCTCTACAGGGTCGACGGCTGCGGTATCGGCGACAGTACCAGCGGCGGCGAGAGGCGGCTGCACAGAGGGCGAGGAACAAACCGCACACAGTGGGCTACTGTGGGCACGGCCGTATTGCAAGTGGCACATACAGTGAAAAACACTGTGTGCTTTTTGTTACCCTTTTTAGTCTCCTTGGATTGAGACATAGTGCCTTTGGAACAGAGCGGGCAGTATATGCCAGGAAGGGGTTAAGCCTTCTTGAAGCAGCTTACCCACGGTCCAGACTGTGTCCCCAGGGAGAGATATGGCGGTGGAGCGCTGTAGAAGCGTGGGCTCCGTGCAGAGAGATGTTTTCTGGAAATATGGCCCCCGAGATTTTGGAGGGCGCCTCTCGTCCCAGGCGAGAAGCGCCGGTGTAGGGGGCGGAGCTACGGCCGTGGGAAGGATTTTCCCACTGCGGCCTACTCCGGCTGAAGAAGCCGGGGACTAAATTTTAGGGGCCTGCCGGCAATGTGCGGCCGCGACGGAGCTTTCTGAACCTCCGCCCAGCACCGCCGACCCCCGGTCGGCGGCGCCTCTCCCCAGGGACCCGGACCGCATAACTGCCGCACAACTGCCGCACATGGGGGAGCAGGGGGGAATGTACTTACAGCCGCGGTGCTCCCCGGTTCTCACATCTGCAGTCTGTGAGGGTGTGAACTCAATCCATGCCCCCTGGATGGGGATGGAGAGGCCCCTGAAGCATCCTCGTCTGATCAGAGGGGTTTGTGCGGCACATCTTCCCCTCCGGCTGCATTTTCTCCTGAGCACAATGCTCTATTGCAGGCGGGAGGGGGGGGTTTTAAATCGGGACCGTATAGGAACCGTTGCCCCGGCGCAAGCTTTTCATGCGCCATACGTCGCAGGAGAGGGACGGGGAGGTATACTCGCCGTGCTCGCCTGTTGCTGGTTCGGGGGAGAGCGGATCCCATAAAAAAGGATCCGTCGCCCCCTTCACTCCGTTGAATAAAAAATAAATATTTACAGAAAAATAAAAAATTAAAATTAAAATAAGAAAGTTGGGGTCTGAAAACAGACCCAAGTGCCTCCTACAGACACTAAGCAAGAACTGGTTGAAATTGTACCCAGTGAAGGGGTGTATACTGCAGAGGAGGAGTTAATCTTTCTGTCTACTTAGTGTCCTCCTAGTGGCAGCAGCATAACACCCATGGTCCTGTGTCCCCCAATGAGGCGTAGGAGAAAACGCTCACATTAAGCATCCTATTTAATAGAATGCAATCCGCATTTTTTGGGCACATGCTGCGTTGCTTTCCTGAGCGGAATCGCATTCCAGAAAAAACGCAGCATGTTCATTAAATTTGCGGAATCGCGGGGATTCCGCACACCTAGGAATGCATTGATCTGCTTACTTCCCGCATGGGGCTATGCCCACCATGCGGGAAGTAAGCAGATCATGTGTGGTTGGTACCCAGGGTGGAGGAGAGGAGACTTTCCTCCACAGACTGGGCACCATATAATTGGTAAAAAAAAAAAAAGAATTAAAATAAAAAATCGTGATATACTCACCTTCTGATGGCCCCGAAGTCTTCCCGCCTCTCAGCGGTGCACGTGGCCGCTTCCGTTCCCAGGGATGCTGTGTGTGAAGGACCTGCGATGACGTCGCGGTCACGGGGCCATCAGAAGGTGAGTATAACCATTTTTTAAATTATTTTTAACATTCTATCTTTTACTATTGATGCTGCATAGGCAGCAGCAATAGTAAAAAGTTGGTCACACTTATCAAACACTATGTTTGACAAGTGTGACCAACCTCTCAGTCAGTTTTCCAAGCGATGCTACAGATCGCTTGGAAAACGCCAGCATTTTGCAAGCTAATTACGCTTGCAAAACACTGGTTTTTAGCGGGAATATGCATGCCAATTCCGCATGCGATATACCCGCGGCAGGAGTTGCAGAATTGCCGTGGAAATTTCCGCGGCAATTCTGCAACGTGTGCACTTAGCCTAAAACTATTCCAAGAGTGGTGAAACCACAAAAAAAAGTGCAATTCCACAATTTTTTTTTTTTATTTACCATGTTCACTATATGGTAAATCTGACCCAGCACTGTGATTTTCCAGGTCTGTGGGCATACGCTGATACCAAACATGCATTTTTTTAAATTAAATAGTGCAAAAAAATTCCAGACATTCGTATGAAAAAGATTTTTACGTTTGTCACCATTTTCCAAGACCCGTAGAGTTACAGTTTTTTTCGGGATCTGGGGCTGTTGCACCAGGACGATGCACCTTCGAGAACAATGATCATTTTTGCTGCACAAAAGATAATTTTACCTGATCAATGAGCACTTTGTTCACTGGGTGATCGACTGCCTGTTTACAAGTCATGATAATCACGAAACAAGTGTTTGTAACAATGCTTGATTATCTAGCAGTGTAAGTCTATGTGCCCAGTTGCAGAAATGCTGCGGAAATGTCTGCAGCATTTCCGCAACGCCCTGCTGAGGGTAAAATGCATGCGGAATTCGCATGCGTTTTCCCGCAAAACACAAGCATTTTTAGCTTGCAGAATGCTTGCGCTTTACAAACTATTTGAAGCATCGCTTGGAAAAGTGATTGTCAGATTGGTCACGCTTGTCAAGCATAGTGCTTGACAAGTGTGACCAACTATTTACTATTGATGCTGCCTATGCAGCATCAATAGTAAAAGACAGTGTTAAAAATAATTAAAAAAAAAAAATTATATATATATATATATATATATATATATATATATATATATATATATATATATATATATATATATATATATATATATATATATATATATATATATATATACATACATATAGTTATTCTCACCCTCCGACGGCCCCCCCGATCTCCTCAATGGCGCTCCAGGTACGTTCCGTTCCCAGGGATGCTTTGCGCAAAGGACCTTTGTAACGTCATGGTCGCGTGACTGCGACGTCATCTCAGGAGTTTTGCACAATGCATCCCTGGGAACAGAAGCCGCCGTGTGCACCGTTGAGAGGCGGGAGGACTCCGGGGGCCATCGGAAGGCAAGTATATCCCTATTTTTTATTTTCTTTTTTTTTTTTTTTTACATGAATATGGATCCCAGGGCCTGAAGGAGAGTCTCCTCTCCTCCAGACTCTAGTACCATTCGCACATGAAGCGCTCACTTTACGCATGGTGGGCATAGCCACATGCGTAAAGTGAGCGTTTCAATGCAATCCTAAGGTTGCGCAATCGCCACGATTCCGCAGAAATAATAAACATGTTGCAGATTTTACCGCTAAGCGATTCCGCAGCGGGACAATCCACAGCATGGGCACAGCAACTGCGGAATCCCATAGGATTGCATGGCAATGCGTTTAAGTGTTTAAGCGTTTCCGCTGCGGCAAAAACGCATAAAAAACACAACGTGGGCACACAGCCTAAAGGTCTCTTTACCTCCAGATACCATAGGACACTGTCAGGGGTCTTGGGGCGTCAATGCCTTGACAGGTCAGAGATGCTTTTTGGCACACGGGGGACCTACACAATAGGAATGCAGGGGGTATTGTTATGGCTGATGTGTATGTACATAGAAATTACTTTCTGGCAATAAATCCCATTTGTCCAGAATGAATAAAGCCACGGCAGACTGTAGATTCTCCTTTCCATGCATTCTTTATTCCAACACAATTGCAGTACTGTCCTCAAGCAACAAGAAACAAATCAGAGCATATTCTGTTAACAAAACAATTTCTTAGACTCACAGTATATTTCAGGACCACAATCCCTTAAATGCCAGAGATCAGGATAAAGGGATGTTCACCTGTTAATCCACAGGAATAAAGAACCGAGCCGAGCCTGCATCTCTCCAGGGAGGGGACATGTTCAGACTCAAACATGTAGTGTTATACTTTGTGCCTTTCCAGTGTCAAAAAAAGGAACATGTATTACAAACGGAAGTTAAGTTTTGTATTCTTACAGATTTTCCCTCACAAAGCCTTATAAAAATCACATAATAGAAAAAGAAAACAAATCCGGGGATAAAAAGTTAACAAAACCCTTAAAGTTGTTTAAAAAAGGGGCCAGTTGTTTCTCAAGGACAGGAAACCAACAGAACGGCAAGACTTAAATGTGGAGACGGACAAACAGAACCGATGTGGAATGCAGAAACGGAAGGTAAAGGCGTTACATCTTCTACTCAAATGTTCACATTAAAATTTTTACATCACATTTTGCTTATGCGAAAGTCCCACGAGCCAAGATTAAGAATTTGTCAAGAGATTATTAAATAAAGATCTATGAACTCTATCCGTTTACTCGTCGTACATGATTGTTAATGGAAATAATTTACCAAGGATAAATACTTGAATTAATTCAACAACCTACCGAGATTTACAAATCTGCCAGGAAATGCCCCATCACAATACCACATTATTATATGATTTACCAAACAAGCAGAACTCCTCGATTCAGTTAAAAAAAGATCATCCATTGAAGTAGAATATACGTATTATCAGGTAAAATTCTGCATCAGATCCAAAAAGAAAGCCAGCGGCCCCCAGAGCGGTTGTGATAGGATTTGACCTCCAAAATGTTATCGTGTAAACATGTTCTATAAACTGTGCTCTAGAAAATGAGACTTCTGATTCTCTTTTTTTTTTGGGTGGTCGTCTCTAAAAGGCTGAGATCTTAATTACAGCAGCTGACAGCACATGAACAAGAGAAATTAAACGAAGAAAAGAAAAACTGATGCCACGGGATGCTTGATCTGAGTAATCCAGCCCCAGTGCGGGCATGTTTGGGCACTGGTAGAATTTGCCCAGCACCATAGTGGACACGTCTTTACAGACTCGTCGCATCTGCCGTTCACAGTAAATGAGGTAAGACAGGAGGAAGCTCTCAAGAGTTGGGTAACTCATGAGATATGAACTGCTTTAGTCTTTCTAGATATTGCGCGTACAGCTCTATGTCATTGTGCCCTGCTCCTTCCACCCAGAGAGGCTCAACAGCCCGAGGGCAGCGCTCGTACATTGCCAGGCCGTGGGAGAAATCAATCACTTCATCTTCTGTTCCATGGATTATTAGTACAGGAGATGTCACCTTGGATATTTTGTCAATGCTGCAAGGAACAAAAATGACAATTAGTAGTAGAAAACACATACACTTACATTCACAACATGTCGAAACAAAGGGGTTACACGGACATCTCTAGCATGTAGTTGAAGCACAGTGAGCCCCCAATTCCTGGAATAAAACAGGAGACATGCTAGCAGAGTTATGTCCCACTTCATCTACACCTGGCTTTCTCCAGGGTCGTTGTCTATGAAATAAAAGCTCATGGACCCTTAAAGAAACCTAAGCAAAGCAGACAAGAAATGAAGAGGCACATCACTTTCGTATGGCTGCTGCCATGTCTGTTCTTGTTGTTGGCGGGTACTCAGTAGTCGCACCCCACCAATTGGACCATGATGGCATCACCCTTCTGATATCTAGGCTAGGGAATTGTATCGTTTCCTCCAGGGTCTGAAAACCTACAAATATGTAAGATTTCTGCCAGCTAAGGGTTTGCTAGAATAGTATCCAGCCTAAGCAACCCCTGTAAGCTATGAAACTTGGATTCAAGCCCGATACTTTACCTAAAACTGCTACATTTACCTCAGAGCACTGCCTCTGCAACTATCTATTGAGATGTCTTAAAAGGGAACTGGTCACCATGAGGGGATGGGAGGGATAATTTATAGTTTTGTGAGAAAAGATTCTATATAACCTCTGGTTTAATCATTAAAACTTCTGCTCTTTCTGGGATTTTCAGTCCAGTGGGCAGTCTGATCAGCGACTGACAGCTTTCTTTATATACACCTGTACGTAGAAATAGCTGTCAGTCACTGATAGGACTGCCCACCGGACCAAAAATCCAGAAAGAGCAGAGGATTAAATGATGAAAAAACAGATTATACTGAATCCTTTTTCACAAAACTATAAAACTCAACCTACTCCGCTCGTCCTGCTCTATAACATGGTGCAAGAAGATAGCATGGCATTTTCATGATGACCGGTTCACACTGGTGTTTTGGATAATGACAAGAATGTTTCCATTCACTGAGAGCAAACATGAAAATGGTGATTATTTTAAATGAACACAGCAGAACATAGTTAGAGGTTGAAAAACGGCCTATGTCCATCAAGTTCAACCTTTCTCATAAGCCTAGAAACTCCGATGGTTAAATTGAACTGAATTTCATAACAGTGTTCACATTTCCCTTTGCTCCGGTTTCATTAGTACAGGACATTTCAGACGCTGATTTTTCATTCACTTCCTTATTAAATAATATTTGCATTTTGGAAAAAACTTGGAATCGTTCCCTTGGCCGACTACTCTTCCGACGAGAGAGGGAGCCAAATATTTAAACAGCACAGTCTGTGGACAGTTCCTCCACAGCTGAAACATTTTTTTCCCTGAAATGTCAGGGTAATCGAATGCTGAAAATAAGCTGTAATTTTAGAGAATAAAAGTATTATAGTTATGGGGCCAAGATGATGGGACCCGTTCAGAACGCTTAGCATCCTAATACTGGACAGACTCTGCACGATGAAGGAAGTTCTGGTAAGGAGACACTGGATAAATAGTATGCGGAGAAAAATTCTCCAGAAGATGCCGGGCACTAAAATAACCAGTATATATAATATCCAGAGCATGGCGTTCATTATTCTGTGTGGTTACTTTCCGGAGTAGATGAGTGATATATACATATATTAACCCATTTTACATACATTACCGTTGCATGCTTCAGGCACAATTTGTGAACAGGGGCCTATGCTTTCATGGTGTTATGCCTTCTGTGACATGACACTATTCTGTACGTTTTCCCAAACTGTATATTCTAAAGTTTCAAGTTTTCACACGAACTACAGATTTTTTTTTGGGGGGGGATTACAATCAGTACAATTGTGTTTGGCATAGTTCGGATGCCTGCTTTTCATGTACGCGTTCCACTGATTGTCACGAATAGAACAGGTACCTATTTTAATCTATAGGAATGATCACATCTGAGTGTCTTTTCTGCAGGCTGCGTGCCCTAGCACATGTCTGTTTTTACGAGCATCATGGATAAAAACTACCAATACAAGCCTATGGGTTTGTAAAAATTATGGACAGCACAAGGATGGGGGAGGATTGGTAATGCAATGATCCATACATGAAAGTCACTGACTGTCAAAACTGAAATGTTGGCCAAAAACTGATGAAACTCAGATCCAAAACGCTGATACTTGTAAAAAAATTTTTTTTTTTGCATACGTCAAAGTACGCATAAATTTGTATGAGACCTTTAAATACACTTTCGGTACGAGCAATTTGTGGTCTCACCTGGGGAAAGCATCAAAACAGTAGGTCTTCCTTGTGTCCGGAAAAGCAACCCGCAGCCCCGACATAAGGGGAGAATGTAGAATGACAGCTGCACATTCATACCGTGACGCTAGGTCCACCGTGGGGACAGTGCCAATACTCTGGCCATAGAGGATAATGTTCTCGGGGCTCACACCATATCTGTAGAAAAAAGGGACAACATTTAGGCACAAATGTATGTAAATTCACAATCATGTCTTTATAGGTTGTTGTTCTTTCATAAAACACTTCTGAAACAGTGAGGTGCCTAGATCAGCAAACTTACAATGTTAGAGATTCAAAACCTCGCCAAATCATAAAAAGAAAGAAATATACATGAAATGAGGCAGAACAAAACAAGAACATACATGAAGAATCATAGTACGGGGATGAGTAATATCAAAGAAATGTAACAAACGTGGACAACTCTGGCCTTAATCTGAAGTAATCTGTCTAGTCAGCAAGCCTCATAATTGGGAAGAAGGAATTTCACAGGCGGCCATTACATGGAGGAGCCTTAGAGAACTTCACAGTAGGTAGTTGGGTACTCAACTAATGAGCAACAGCTCACTGGTCAGGCAGCGTGACAAGCATGAGGGAGGAAGGAGGCAGCCATGGTTGCAGGTGTGCACCACATGATAGTCGGGAAAAGAAAAATCCTCTTGGAAGATTTGGCATCTTTTATTAAGGCCAACATTTCATACTGTCTGCGGTGAAGACGTGTGATCCTCTTTGGTTTCCGAAAGGAATTAAACTGTTTTGCTCCAATGGCTTCCACCATTATCCACATCAAGGAAAAGGAAAGCAACTACCTCAATCAGATTTGCAGCACACATCTCCAGTGATTAGCTGTAGACAGAATGTCACCACTGGAGCAGAGGTGTGATGGACGCCCTACCAGAAGTGGAGAAGTCACCAATGGAAGAGAGTACCGTGTCCATTATGTCTGAACATAACCTAATTACAGTCCTGCAAAAGTGACAACACAACTATCTTAATAAACTGGAAAATTCATGGATAATTTTCTGCGCTGCTGTGTAAGCTGGAAGACCAAGGAGGTCTTCAGATGATTCATATCAGCTCCTGAAGAGGAAGTCCTGTTTTGACTTCGAAACACATCGAGATTGTGAATAAACCATCATTTCTGATCTACAACCCTGCCTGGTCTTCAAACTTACACAGCAGCGCAAAAAGCTATCCGCCAACTTTCCAGTTTAACAACTACTTTTATGGTCACTAGATTGACTTGTGGATTTGCGGCAGCTGTTATATGCTCTTGTGTATAATATATCAGGTGAATGCAATCTGATTGCTATCTCTAATACATCCATCTGATATTCCCCTTTTTCCTCATAGATTGTAAGCTTGCGAGCAGGGCCCTCACTCCTCCTGGTATCTATTTTGAACAGTGATTATTGTTATGCTGCAATGTCTATTATCTGTACAAATCCCCTCTATAATTTGTAAAGTGCTGCGGAATACGTTTGCGCTATATAAGTAAAAATTATTATTATTTTTTTCTCTCCTACAGTGTGAATTATTGTATAACAACTATCTTGGAACTGCAAATACAGTAACTACTTGTTGGTCAGTAGAAAGAAAAAATTAAAGCCCCAAGAGTTGACTGTAGAAACGAGATCAAATCAGGGCACCGCTAATCTGTCAATGAATGAGCGAACAGATTAAAATCAGCTGAAAAACGACTAATTGCAGCAGAAAAATCCTTGCTGTCTGCAGCACATCGCCCTGAGTGGGACAGAAAGATCAGTCGTTCTGCCTTGTGCCCATGCGCAGATCAATGCTCAGTAGTGTACTCACTTCTAATTGGGAGGAGCAGCGTTACGTCAGGGAACTAGTGGAAAAAAATGAGTCATTGCTTCTGGAAAAAAGGCTGCCGTGTCTTTCAGTCCTGCATTGTCCCTTTAAGCTGGTAACATTCCAGACAGTAAATTACAGAATAAGTTATATGTGAGTGCTACATAGAAAAACTTCATGGAATAAAGGTCAGGCAGCTTCTGCTCTCAAGATGCTCTTAACTCCAATTTCTTGGAAGTATGTTACATATTATGATGGTCATGCATCACAACTCTAGACTGAGGAAGCGTGCCGTATTAGTTACAGACAAGCCCACAAAAGACTGCTGTTCACTATAAATATAACACTCCATGTAAACGTGAACCTCCCACAGATACTACGGCATACCATAAAGGCAGTAAATACAAGTCTGCCATCGGCAGCATGAAGCCTGTGGACATATGGCTCACAAGCTACTACTGGTCCAAAAGCATTTTTTTTTTTGCTTTTTTATATTGATATTCCAACATCATGCTCTACATCTGAGTACGCTAAGAAAAAAAAAAAAGAAGTGCCACTAAAAAAGTCACAAGGATGCAGTCTATCGCAGCCCACTCCCAAAGGAGATAAGCCTCCAAATAAACATTTATCCCACCCACCAGACCAGAAGGCCACAGCAAAAGTCCAGGATCGGTTGTCTCCCCTCGACAAAGCTTAGGGAGAGCCGGCTGTGCGTTTGCAGAAGGGAAAGCTGTACCTGATGGCCACACACCTTCTCCTAGACCGATGATCAGGAGAGAACCAATAAGGGAACCACACCCTGAAAAGTCCTTGTAACAAGGAGACACCTTGAATAAAATAATGACAGCTTGTCAATACAAAACTGAAGGACCTTCAACTTGAAAATTTAAAAATTCACCACCCAGACAAAAATGACCAGGAATAAGGGTGTGTGCTTAAAAGTGTGAAGGGATAAGAGTGGGTAATATGCCATGAAAATAAATGGTGTTCCAAGCCCAGTGAGTTCAGAAACCTCATGGTCATCACTCATGGGTCAATTTGCACCTCAGGCTTTCAAAGTTACCCAATCTAATGGCCTTGACCCTGTGGTCACCTGACTGGATGGCTATATAAGCCACCTGGCGTGCACCCCAAAGCTTCCACCCAGTGTACACCATCGGTCGAATATGGCAGGCCCTTTTCCAACGGATGGTTTGTAAGATCCTACTTTTGATCTTTGTAACTGAAAAGTAGTGATGAGCGACCATGCTCGTGTGCTAATAAGTATCTTCGGCGTGCTCAAATACTATGTTTGCTTCCCCGTGGCGGCATGTCTGGTGGCTGTTCGACAGCTGCAGGACCTGTACGGATTGCCTGTTTGTTAGGCTACCTCTGCATGTGTTGTGGCTGTTGAACATCTACGAGACATGCAGCCATGGGGATGCAAACATAGTATTTGAGCGGTTGAAGATACTCTCTTGGCACACACGCATGGCTCAGATAACACCTTATCCCAGCACACTCGCTCACCACTACTGACAAATAAAAGGTCATTTCCTTGAAATGGGGGCTACCCATGATTGACCATGTAAGTAGCAATCAGCCGCTGCATGTTGACTTGGTGGTAAGTAGTAACCACAAGACGCTGACGTGACCTAGAGGTGGATTGTACTTGCCCTATCAATGATGCTTAATTCGTACCATTACCTTTTTCTATTGAAGCAAGACAAACACTATTGATAATTGCCATAATTCCTTACCAAACATTATAGGTGTGCAGTAAAACGCAAAGCCGTAGTGTCAGAACATGCAAGACTTAAGCTCCTGCTTCAAATTAGTAGCAAGAATGCTAGGAAAAACACTAGTTCCCCAGAAAACCAAAATGAAACCCTTGACTGTTCCGATGAAGCTGTGGTTAATTTGCACTGGGTTTTTATGTTTAGTAGCTTGGAGGAGACGTCATGTTTGGACTCACATTTCCGAGTCTCCAAGTGTGATGTTCCACATCCGTACAGAAGGTGGAGAGGAGCTGAACATTAGAGACAGGCTGGAGCCACACATCGTTGGAAATGTCATTCAGCTGCCACAAAGTTATAATTTCATTTTCCTTTGCCTCAATTCTGTATCTCATTAGAGAAGCAGTAAAGGGCGATGTGTGCGTGTTTATACCCAAGAGATGGACGGAGAAGTAGTGCGGCATCACCAGGCACAATGCAGGGGAGAAGAGACAGGAATGATCAAACGCACCTGACAAACAGCATTTACATGGCCGATGGGTCACTATATGCTAGAATTCAATCTATATCACACTGTACAGTCAGACGTAAAGGGCTTCTGCAGACACTGACTGCATCCTGCCAAATCCTAACAGTGAGTTCATCATTCGCAAGTGGCTAGGTGCCGACTACCTCCATTTTCCGTTTCTCACAATATTTTATTGAAAGAAAAAAAAAACGAAAAGCTAGTCGGCACATGACTGGAAGCATGAAAATTGTATACTTGGGTCAAGTGGTGAGCACTCCAGCAGGCAAACAGAGTGTAATCCTAACGGTGTGTGTATTGCACACTGCTAGGATTCAGCAAGATGTAGAGTGACTGCAGAAATTCATGCATGTCCCAGAAATCCCCTTTAAGGCCATATTTCCCAGACAGTGCAAGTGAATGTAAGGTTCAAATCTCCATCCACATATCCTAAAAATCTGGGAATCTATACGGCTATGGGCTTTTTGGGGGGAGTTTTTGAAGCAGACAAAAAACTCTCAATCTAGAAACACCTCAAAAACTTTCTGCTAATTGTCTGCTTCGAAAACAAGGCAAAAATACTCCTTATGCAGATAGGCTAATAATGAATTATCTCAGTACCTTTCCTGATCAAAAATACATTTAAACGGGAATGTTTCACAAAGAATATAGGGTCAGAACAGGAGAAGCTAAATATTAGATAGATACAGATTTGGTATAACATGCATTGTTTACACTGAAACCTCTGCTCGCTGTGAGCTTAGTAGCCATGTGGGCGGTCCTGCTCAGCGAATTACTATCTCTGTATGCACACTATACAAGGGAGGTGGTCAAACACTCATTAGGACCGCCCACTGGACTACACAGAAAGAGCAGAGATTTCAATAGACACAAACTACTCCGCCCTATTCAGCGGCCCCCGTTTCATAACACGATGCTCACAGACCAGACAAATACTAAAACAAACTCTAGTTAAAATGACAAGTAAATACTCTGTTCGCCGCCTATTGCAGAGACTAAGGGGATGTTCACACAGGGCAAAAATAGATTTCTGGACAAAAAAAAAAAAGTAAAAAAAAAAATTGACAGCATAGTATAGTAATAGAAAGTAGATAACACTATCAAATCTCATTTATATGCAGTGTAAAAAAAACCCCAAAACATTGGCAATCTGCAGAGAAATTAACCCGTTACTGGTAACTGCAGATATCACACATTGCCATTCATAGGGTAAAAGTAATAAATCCACAGTGGAATCACAGACAAACCTACAGGAGGAACTCAAGCACCGTTTGTTGGCGTCAGACTATAACCTGCCTAGCCTACATCCAGGCGGACATACCCAGGGGGACAGATGCACGACACAGGAATTTAAAGAATATCGGACAGCCTGTCAGAATTAGCTGCTGTGTTTACCTGAGGAACAACATTATTTCTGTAATTATACCACTTTTATCTAGGATTAGTTTGTCCTTCCTCCTGATTGTCAGTTGTCTCTGAGCTATTGGGTGGAGAGTAGCTGCTATGATGTTCTCCCATACACAGAGATGAACTTCTGTTCTTTGTAGCATACAGACAGAAGTGGCAGCATGGAGGGCATAAAACAACAGAACTGAACAATGTGGCTGTGAATCCAGCACTTTGTTAAAATAAAACACTTGCTAGAGGCTGCTACACAGATTATGTGCCTGTATCTCACCCTGCTCCTCCTTCCCCCTCTGTTGACTTCAATATTCCAGAGAGCCGGATGTGTGTCTTGCTCTGTCCAAGTTTAATTTTAGCAGTTTTTCAAAGTGAAGGATGAGGTCAGGAGGCAAGGAGAGGAGAAATGGCTACTAAGTGGAGAAAGAAGCCGGTTTCTCAGTTTCTTATATTTGCCTACCATTGATTTATGTAAAGTTTGTTGAAAGGACAGGGACAATTTACTGAAAATCACTACCTCATGCCCTGCACTAGTCCTTAGACCGTATCTGCCAATAGTGCTCCTTCCTTTACCTAAAAGTAGGGACCAATTTGTAGTCCATGACTAAAAACGGTAGTTGGGTTCTTGTACTTAGAAGATCATGCTTTACAATAAGATACAGCAAACCATTACATTCTGTTGGGTGAAACTGAAGAAAAAGCTGCTCAACCTGTATAGAGAAAAGAGAATGTGACCCTTCTATGCCAATGACAGCCCACCGATGTGAAGGCCATGATTAGCCATGCCAAGTGGACAGGATACCTTCTCATAAATGGGAGAGCCATTAAGTCTGCGCCCCCCCCCCCCCCCCCTATTGTTCACAACGGTGACCAGAAAAAAGCCCACAGGAAAAATGCCCACCGGAAAATTGGCCACACGGAAAATTGCCAATTGCAGCATCACAAAGTTTCAGATCCATGATATTTGAGGTGCAAGGTGAAGAATGCCCACAGAAAGTTGGCCACAGGCTGAATTATAGGTTAAATGCTCTGTAGGAAAGGGGGATAGTATATGCATGTATACATGAGATGCTCTGCAGGGCAGAAGAATAATATATAATTATAGGTGAGTTGCTCTGCAGGATAGAGAATAGCAAAGATCATAGGTTAAATGCTCTGCAGGACAGGGGGATAGTATGCAGGTATACGTGAGATGCTCTGCAGAACAGAGAATAATATAGAATTATAGGTGAGATGCTCTGCAGCACAGAAGAATGTCGGCAAAAATTGCCCACAGAAAAAACTACCAACAAGTTTATTAAGAACAGTTTATTAAGGAGTTCTAATAACAATAATAACTTAAGTTTATTAAACAATCATTGCAAACCTGCAAATAATTAGCTGCCGGGTGATTGTCCTTGACTTCCATGGGCTCCATTGAAATACAATACAGCACAACTCAGGCAGCAAAGAAAATGCAGAATGGATTTCAACAAAGGTCTCTGGGCCCAGTTTACTTCTCCAGGTTCCACAGGTTCAGTTCACTCATCCCTAGTCCCAGAGTACGGATTCTGTTCTTAGGAGTTGTCATTCCACTGTGCTAACAATAATTCTACTCTCATTGTGGTGTGTCTGGGCCTAGAGACCACACGCTGCGGATTTTGCTGCGGGTCCACAGCGGTTTCCCATGCGTTTACAGTACAATGTACTGTACAATGCACATGCTGCGGAAAAAACCGCACGGAAACGCAGTGGTTTACATTCCGCAGCATGTCAATTCTTTGTGCGGAATCCGCAGCGGTTTTACACCTGCTCCATAATACAAAACCGCAGTGGAATCCGCACAAAAAACGCGGTAGTTCCGCAGTAAATCGGCAATAAATCCGCAGGAAAAATGCGCAGTTATTGCCCTGCAGATTTATCAAATCCGCTGCAGAAAAATCCACAGATGATCATTCTACGTGTGCACATACCCTTATTCAAATCCTCTCTGCATTTCCTTCCATCCTATGCCTGCCTACACCTGCAGTATATGTGTATGATACATAACTAGGTGGGGTCTGTTCACTCTTACTCTTGGTAGTCATAAGTGGACAGGGAAGGAAGTGCAGGCGCCAGATTCACTGCAACTGAAGTCAATGGGAGAGCGGCGCTGCTATGGGACTTCCGCTCCTCTGACAGAATCTCACCTTTCTGCGGTGCCTTCTGGGTTTCCAGGACCATCTATCTCAGCCCGCAGCACCCTGCTTTTGGTGGGCACCCACTGAGATGATAATGTATTAGATCTGACCTGCAGTCCCATGTAACTCCACAGATAATGCAGTGATTCTTTTGTGAGTACTGATAGCAGTGATGGCTCCTCTGGATCACACTGCTGCTGGTTCTGCATGTGCTGCTGTTCTGGGCTGGTGGGAGCTGGAGGAGTAAAGCAGAATCAGTGAGAGGTGAGAGCAGACTAGATCTATCTATTGCTGAGAATGACAGACTGCTACAAACCACAGATCTTCAGCATGTTAGCAGTTTTGCACTAGGTCAGCTGTAAATTACAAGTTGATCACACATCATGTGAACATCCTCACCTTGCACCTCAAATACCATAGATCTGAAACTTTGTGATGCTGCAATTGGCAATTTTCCGTGTGGGCAATTTTCCGTGTGGGCAATTTTCTTTTTCGGCAATTTTCAGGGAATAGTTCACAACAGGTACAAAAACAACCTAAAATAAAGTCCACCTGGGTAAACACGTGTCAGGTAGTAAGAGATATGAGATTAGGAACAGTGCTCAGTGATTTACCTCTGGTGATAGGGAATGGAAACCAGAAAGATGAAATGACCTCACTCCAGACATTCCGAAAGCAACCACAAACTAAATGAAAACCACCACACTAAACACTGCCAACCTTAGGGAGGACATGGATTACACACAGGCATAAAACTAATCAGACCAAACACTCATTTGTATTTGTCAACAGCTTCCAGGAGCAATACGTGGAGAACCTGGTTGTAGACATTTGGGTACATTAAGCACAGGTTTTTCTGCCTTTTAGACAAGAGAACTTGGGGGCTCACACTTTTGGTAAACTTTGGAAAAAAAAAATCTTCCATTGCGTAAAAATTTTTGGGGATGTCTGGACCTAGAGGGTTTTCTTGAGTAAAGGTGGACTGATCTGTGATGTTTCAGGATTTCCTTAGTATTGCACAGGTGGTGGAAGTATAATCAAGGCATCAGGAATCTCTTGCGGAGACTAGAAATTACATCAATAGAATGTATTGGACGCGGTGAATTCACTTGCATTCAATAGACGGCAGAACTACCGTATATACTCGAGTATAAGCCGAGAATTTCAGCCCATTTTTTTAGGCTGAAATTGCCCCTCTCGGCTTATACTCGAGTCATTCCCAGGGGTCGGCAGGGGAGGGGGAGCGGCAACTGTGTAATAATACTCACCTGCTCCTGGCACAGTCCCTGGTTCCCGGGCGCCGGCAGCTTCTTCCTGTAGTGAGCGGTCACATGGGGTGGAGCCGCATATTCATTACTGTAATGAGCGGTACCATGTGACCGCTCACTACAGGAAGAAGCTGCCGGCGCTGGGGAACAGATGTGCAGAGAAAAGCCAGGAGCAGGTGAGTATAACGCAGTGCGCGATATTCACCTGTTCCCCGTTCCACCGCCACTGCGTCTACCCGGTCCTCTGCAGTGACGCTCAGGTCAGAGGGTGCGATGACGCAATTAGACCGCGCCGCCCTCTGCCTTAACAGTCAGTGCAGAGGACGGGTAAGACAGCGGTGGCCGGCGGTGGAAAGAGGGAGCAGGTGAATATAGCAAGTGCCGGGGGCATGAGAGGGGGGTATGTGATTTTTTTTTTTTACTCGCAGCAACAGCATATGGGGCAAATGTCTGTGTGGAGCATCTTATGGGGCCATGTGCAGCGTTATATGGGGCAAATATCTGTATGGGGCCATGTGCAGCATTATATGGGGCAAATATCTGTATGGGGCCATGTGCAGCATTATATGGGGCAAATATCTGTATGGGGCCATGTGCAGCATTATAAGGGGCAAATATCTGTATGGGGCCATGTGCAGCATTATATGGGGCAAATATCTGTATGAGGCCATGTGCAGCATTATATGGGGCAAATATATCTATGGAGCATCTTATGAGGCCATGTGCAGCATGATATGGGGCAAATATCTCTATGGAGCATCTTATGGGGCCATAATCAGCATTTGTGGAGCATTATATGGTGCAAATGTCTGTATGAAGCATCTTATGGGGCCATAATCAGCATTTGTGGAGCATTATATGGGGCATATTTTACTATGGAGCATCTTATGGGGCTCCTGATTCAATATGGATATTCAAAAACACTTAACCTACTAATGTCTCAATTAATTTTACTTTTATTGGTATCTATTTTTATTTTTGAAATTTACCGGTAGCTGCTGCATTTTCCACCCTAGGCTTATACTCGAGTCATTAAGTTTTCCCAGTTTTTTGCGGCAAAATTAGGGGTCTCTGCTTATACTCGAGTATATACGGTATGGACGCAGTGTACATGTGCTGTGTCCAAAGCGCTGCCACTTCTGGATCGCCTGCACATACCCCAAGGCCATCTTCACACGGTTTGTTTTTTATGCAAATTTTAAGCTGCGTTTCACAGTACTAGCCAAATCTATGAGATTTCAAAAAGCTCACGCACACGCATATTTTTTTCCTGACTGAATTGGAAAACTGTTGCATTTGTGAAAACTGCAGCATGTCACTTCTTTCTGCGTTTTTTCACCAATAGAAACCAAAGAGTAAGTTCAAAAACTTAAGGAAGTTGCATCACTTTTTTTTTTTTGGGGGGGGGACTAAACTATCAGCATGCAGAAGAGACGAATGTACCCGATAAAAACGCAGCAAAACCTTTCTTTGCTGCCAACAGAGCAGGTTTTGCGTGCGGAAAAAAAAATGCAGCTAATAAAACGCAACATGTGAACATAGCCCAAAACATTTGATTGACTGATAACCGTACAGAACAAGTAACATAACTATGTAGGCACATTTCTGTTGTAGCACAGTTCGGAGGTGTGAGATTTGCGAGAATGTCAGAAAACTGCTTTAGTAAAAATTGGAAGTGACAGTCAGTTTCACTATAGAAAAACCTTTTTCAAACCACGCTAAGACCCTATATACAGGGCTGGCGGTCACACACCAGCTCCACGAGTCTGCCTTCAGACATTCACATACATATCATACAGCAACTATGCACGAGCCGTGGCCCCGACATGCCTGATCACAGCTACACGTCTAATGTACGAGCTGCGGAAGATGCATTCATTCACTGCTGCTTCCTATGCACATTCCAGACAAGCCATCAACGAGAAGAGGAGCATCGACTAGATCCATTTACTATTGCCAGCAGTGCTGAAACAGTGCGACAAAATTACCCCACTATGAGAAGCTACCCTACAGAACAAAATCTCTAATGAGGGTGGGGGGGACAAGAAAACTATTCTTTACCGTTAGGGGGTACTCAATGTGGATCCATTGACTGATTGATATAACTTCAGTTTCTGCAGATCATCTCCAAACATGCTAATTATGATGCTCGGCACATCCTTGGCTAACAGGCTCTGGCTCCTGGGAGGCAGCAGTGGCGGCCTGCCTGGGGGGCAGCAGTGGCGGACTGCCTGGGGGCAGCAGTGGCGGACTGCCTGGGGGCAGCAGTGGTGTCAGTCACCAGGGCATGTAAAGCTAGTGGGTAGAAAGGTGAACCGCGCACCCTAATTAGCATATCTGGTTAAACTTCAGTTTCTGCAGAACTCACGAGGCAATTAAAACATTAATGTGATTCTCACAGAAGCTAGATCCCCGACACCGCAATATGCATAGTTTAGTGGCCACTGGGGCTTACAGACTTTTTTTTAAATGTTGCTAACCAAGCCAAGATTTCTCACTGCCGTCTGGTCCACAAACACATCAGCCTATAGAAACCTATGGAAACGCTGCTGAATTCCTTTATTCTATTACCGTATTTCAACCATCTGTCTTTTTCTGCATATCAAAAGCCCAACACCTGCCACGTGTGGTGGGAATACAGCCTTCTTCTGTAGGGGTCACATTCTGCCCTTTTTTTTGGCGTGCTGGTACAATACACCAGAGAAAATGGAAAATAAACCCCTTATGTGTGAGGAATTATACATATACACAAAGACCTATCCTCCAAGAATAAACCCTTTACAGTAGGTGTGCAGTGCCCGATGGCCTTTCCTAGAAGCCTGAAATGATATAGGAAAAAGAGTGACCCGATTCGGAATTGAATCAATAGCATAATGACACATGAGCACTAGCAGGGAGCTGCCTCGATAAGCAGTCCATTGTGCTGATGTGGTTTTATATCAGTACAGAAATCCATCAATGAAATGCAGAAGTCATCAGAAGTAGCACTGACCGCAGCGGGCGCACCGCTCACCCTGCACCACTCTGTATACAAGAGGCAAACAGTAAATAGGCAGTATAATTGCCATGTTTCATTTTAACCTGCATACTTATATTTTTTTCACACTCTCAGTTGTGGCCAATAAAAAAAAAAACAACTCAACGAAAAACCTCACATAATTGAAAAGCAAAGTACATTATTTCGGGTACCTTATTATTTAACTCAGTGCTCCCAACTCCAGTCCTCCAGAGCAACCAATAGATCATGTTTTCTGGATTTCCTTAGTATTGCCCAGGTGATGGGATTATTGTTTGTGTAGGCGATGGAATTATCACCTGAGCAATACTAAGGAAATCCAGAAACAATGACCTGCTAGTGGTTCTTGAGGACCAGAGTTGGGGGAACATTGCTGTAATCTATGCATTGTTGCCATCTCTACTGCATGTGCTCATCACTTGAGTATCGCACAACTATACTTTAAGGGAGCTGTCCGGTCTTAGAGTACAAGTCTGCAGTCAGTGACTGCAGACTTTTGAATCCTCACATTGCGCTGTGCACTGTGAACTCTCCAGGAGTCAGGTGGGGCAGGATCAGGTGGGCAGGTAAGCAAATATGTGACTTGCATATATGCGGTTACATGCCAACTAGACATGCACGACCTCGCTCAATACAAGTATATTGAGAGAGGGTGGACACGTCTAGCTGGAACTATGCAAATCGCATACTTGCGGTTACATGACTGCCCGTTCCTGGCACCAGAGAATCCTCACAGCGCACGCAATGTGAGGATTCACAAGTCTGCAGTCACAGACTGCAGACTTGTACTTTAAGGCCCGACAACCCCTTTAAGTTAAAATACCAAACAGAGAATAAAATGCAGCTGACAAAACACTGATTATTAAAGGGAATCTGACAAGATTGACGTCCTAAACCGCACATAGGACATGCAGGTCTTTGTAATGTAAATTCTGGGGCACCTAAGACAAGCACCTTGTATCCACCACAGTTTGAGAGGTCTTTGTAATGCAAATTAATAAAATAATTTGGATTACAGTATGGAACTAGAAAAAATACAGAGTGGCAATAAAAAGAAGCCATGGCTTTGTTTAGCGTACTATAGAATAATCTGCCACGTTCTATTTCCTGATAATGTAGAGGACACGGCTAACTACAACCATATGATTACCCTAAATCACTGAACGCATCATCTGATGCTCTGGACACCCCGAGGGGGATAGATGGCCCCAAGGAAAACTAACACATTTGAAGTGAACGGGGAAAAACTTAGGAATCATTTGGAGACATCATCACCCCTGATCCGCACACCGCCAAAGTGCTTACGTTACATTTCACAAGCAGGATTTTCTATGCATAGGTTTAAGTCATTTGCATTGAAAGAATGCAGGAGTAAGGAATTTCTACATTGCAGATTGTGGTCTTACTTGATGACAAGTCCATTAGTAAATCGCACAATCTGGAGGTAGTAAAACACCAGGCCAATCCGTCACACGTATCTTGGAAAGCTGGGTGACAGCTGAGATAGGAGCTGCAACGGATTCAAGATTCTAACATCCTTACAGAAAGGTACAACAAGGAGGGAGATAAAAAGCAACAGCAATGTACAATGCCTTGAAAAGTAGTAATACCCCGTAAACTTCCCCACTTTACACCCACAAACGTTCATGCATTTTATGTGATATACCAACACAAAGTAGCAAGTAAAAAGTGTATAGAAAATGATACATGGTTTTATAATTATTTTGAAAATATAACTCCGAAAATTGTGATGTGCATTTGTATTCCGCCCCGTAGTGTGATATCCCAAAATAAAATCCCGAGTGACTAATTGCTTCCTGAAGTCACATAATTAGTAAATTAAGTCCACCTATGTGTAATTTATTCTCAGTATAACTACAGCTGTCCTGGTGAAGGCCTCAGAGGTTTGTGTGAGAACATTAGGGATCAAACAGCAACATAAAAATGAAGGAACACACCAGACAGGTCAGGGATAGAGTTGTGAAGAAGAGCAAAGCAGGGTTAGGTTGCAAACAATAGCACTGTTCAATACATCATTCAAAAATAGAAGGCGTATGGCACAATTGCAAACCTATCAAGACATGGTAGCCAGGTAAACTGACATCCCAAGCAAGGAGAGCACTAATTAGAGAAGGAGCCAATAGGCTCAACGTCTCCCTTTAGGAACTGCAGAGATCCACAGCTCAGGTGGCAGAATCTGCCCACAGGACAACTAATAGGGTAGTTGCGCACAACACGATCGAGTGCTATAGGATAGCACTTGGCCCAGTGTTACACTGTGGTGCACTGCAGATCTGTGATCATTTTCTCATGACAATTCAGCAAGAGAATAAAATGGCAGCATGCGGAGCTGATATTAGTCAATGGGTGCGTGTGAAACATCGGACTGCAATCTCAAGTCATCCGAGTGCAGTCTGATATACTCGCACAGTCAGTGCAGAAATTACGTTGTGCAACAATGGTAGAGACTTACCCCAAAAGACTTGCAGCAGTAATTGCAGCGATAGGTCCTACAAATTATTGACTTCAGATGGGCTAAAAACAAATACATGTCACCATTTTCAGATTTATATTTCTAAAATATTTATGAAACCACGTATCATTTCCTTTACAATTCACAAGTATTTGTTACGTTGAGTTGGCATATCACAAACTTCCAATAAAAAAAATTTAATTTCAGTTTGTTGGTATAACGTGAAAAATGTGGAAAAGTTCACTGTATATTAAGTACGGCATGTGAGGGTATGTGCACACGTCAGGATTTCTTGCAGAAATTTTCCTGACAAAATCCGGACATTTCTGCCAGAAATCCGCATGCATTTTTTACGCTTTTTTGTGCGTTTTTTGTGCGTTTTTTTCCTGACACTCCAATTTCATGGGAAATCAACAAAAAATCCGCAAAAATAATGAACACGTTGCTTCTTTTTCCGGAATGCGTTTTTTTTGGGGGAAAAACGCAACATTTGAACAAAAAATGCAAAATGCATTCTAAATGATAGGATGCATAATGTATGCGTTTTTTATGCGGTATTATAGCGTTTATATTGGGGAAATCCGCAAAAAAAAAAAAACGCAAAAAAATCCTGAAGAAATCCTGACGTGTGCACATACCCTGACTGCTGTGGTCAAACAACCTAAGGCTACGTGCACACGTTGCGGATTAGGGTGCGGATTTTTCTTTACAGTTTTTGAAAAATCCGCAGGTAAAAAGAACTGTTTTTTACCTGCAGATTTACTGCGGATTTCCTGCGGTTTGTGTGCGGATTCCACCTGCAGTTTTACACCTGCGGATTCCTATTGAGGAGCAGGTGTAAAACGCTGCAGAATCTGCACGAAGAATTGACATGCTGCAGAAAATACAACCCATCATTTCTGCTCGGTATTTTCTGCATCATGTGCACAGCGGATTTGGTTATCCATAGGTTTACATGGTACTGTAAACCTGATGGAAGACTGTGCGAATCCGCAGCCAAATCCGCAACGTGTGCACATAGCCTTAGATTTATAAAGGGAACAGTGGCACTCGCAAAGAATAATATGTTCCATATTAAAAGACCAATCTCTCAAAATGTAAAAAATAAAATTAACCTGATCAGTAAACAGCATAATGAGGAAAAAATCTTAATGAAAAAGGTTTGGCTCTTCAAAAAAGACTAGGAAAACAAACAGAAAATAGCCATGTCAGGAAAGGGTTAAGAATGGTGTTCAAAAAACCGCTAGTCTTAATAAATCGTCCCATTATTTTTTTCCTCTTTTCAAGAAATGCTTAACTGTAACCAACCTAAGTGCCATTACACAGCTTATACTAATATCTGGAATGTCATAAAGCACAATGACTGCTGCAGAACAGCTTTAACACATTACTTCTATCCAGCGTTCCTGAATACTGACCACTAAAGCTGCTGGTAACTATGTCAGTCCCTTAGCTTCTCTCCGAGGGTCTGACTGGTCCCCATATTAACAACGCATAGGACAGACAGGTGTACTAAGTTACATGGCTGCACACAGGTTACATTTACTGACCCTTTCCACACCAGGCATTGGAGATGGCCGGAGGGGGGGGGCACCGAGCAAGAATTGTATTCTTTTAGTGGGCAGAGGAAGGTTACTGCTGGACACCCCTGGCAGTGGGGTACCCCCTGTGGAAAACAGTCCTCCCCACATTTATCATCAGGGGGCAGTCTGGAGGTCCCGATACATATGTAGCTAGCGTTGTGCACAGCTAGTGTGCAATTTATCTTATCACCTTCTCACTGATACATTCACCGTAAATATCTCATGGACACGGCATGTGGATTGTAACACAAAGGGAAGATTTACAAGAAGGAGGGTTCGAAAAATGACCCAAGTTTTGGCACAAATTATTGCAGAGTTATTTTGTGTCCTCTGGGGAGGGCAGCTTCATTAAGGGGGCATGACAAAGAATATGTCAGCACTTTCTTGTTATGTAATCTGAGAGCAGCATACTGCAGGGGCAGAAACCCTTATTCCAGTGATGTGTTACTACGCTGCGGGCGCGATTATACAGGGCTCAGTATTCTCAACTGCTAGATCTACAGCAGACACAACAGTGATTCTAACAAAACTGCAGCAAGCAGCCCAGTAAGTGACACATTGGTGGAATCAGGGTCTCTGCCTCTACATCATGCTGGTCTCAGATAATATAGCAAAAACCTGGTGGCAATTTCCTTTTATGATGCTAAATTTTGGCACAAAAACTGGACTAAAACAAAACTAACGTGATGTAAAGTGTCTAAAGATTCTCAACATTTATCATCCAGCCACTGATAAATTTGGCGCTTATTCAGACTATCTATTTAGTTTACACTGTGTATATATTTGATTGGGATTAGTATATCTGCTCCAAACTGTCGCAACTGGAGTATTATTCCAGGAAAAGTCAGCGTGTAGTCCCAGCAACACCCATCACATGCCCAATGGCCTCAATACTAGAAATCAATGAGCGCCAACAATCAGGCGCAGGGTGCTGCCTCATGGGCGTCGGAGGGAGCAGCAGTTACACAACACTCGCTTACAGCACTTCATACACCGGAGGAACCAGTTCTACAGTCACACTGAATTGTCTGCAGCAGCTGGCATCTCTCCATATCACTTACTGGGGGGCAAAAATAAAATCAGATGCTAGATTTTAGATCAATTTGATTTTTAAAAATGAAGCTAGTAGGGAAAATAGAAGTAATACATGTGCTAATAGTATTAAGTGTCTGCTGGCAAGTGAAAGAAGGCTCACAAACTAAATGAATGGAGACCCTTATTGTGGGCCACAGAATACGATGTGGTGGGCATTACAGAGACCTGGCTGGATGAAAGCCATGACTGGGTGACAAACGTAGAAGGTTTCACAACATTCAGAAAGGACAGGAAAGGTGGAGGGGTGAGTATTTTGGTAAAATCCACATTAAGACCTGTGCTCAATGAAGACATTGGGGGGAGTCACTATGGGTAAATGTACATGGGGATGGTAATAATGGAAAGCTGCTAACTGGAGTCTGCTACAAGCCTCCTAATATAGAGGAACAGGTAGAGGAGGAAATGCTGAAACACATTAAAAAGGCAGCAAACAGCAATAGGGTCCTTATAATGGGGGATTTTAACTCTCCAGCCATTCAATGGGACATAGAATCTTCTGGTTGTGCTAAAAGCCAATTTCTTATCCACAGTTCAGGACAATGATCTCTCTCAGCTGGTAGATGAACCAACCAGGGGAGGTAATCTGCCGGATCCGGTTCGGTCAAATAGACAATACAATTTCAGATCTACAGGTCCGAGAGCCATTTGGGAAGCAGTGACCATAATATGGTAAATTTCAGAGTAATTTTCAACCAAACATTCAAAAGGGGAAATTCCAAAACCTGGGACTTTAGGAAAGCTGATTTCAACAAATTAAGGGAAGAGCTTAATCGTATAGACTGGGACAACATCACGGTAACTGGGGATAACGACCATAAATGGGGCATATTTAAGGATATACTACTAGAATCTTGTAGAAACCTTACACCCTCTGGTAATAAAATGGCCAGGAATAAAAAGAAACCATTATGGATAAATAAGACAGGGTAAAGTTTAATAAGACTTTTTAAAACAAAAGGGCATTCAAAATCCTGAAGGCCGAGAACGCAGAAATAGCATTTCAGGAGTATAAAGATCTCAATGAGGAATGTAAAAGAGGAATCAAGAGAGCAAAGTCAGCTATAAATTGACAGGGACAATATTGTACTTTTTGGGATTTTAAGAAGGACTTCTTTTCCCCCCAATTTTTTTTTTTTTTTTTTTGGGGGGGGGGGAATGGGGGCGCATCTTAAAATCCGACTGCGGTGAAGCAGGGTGGCAGGAAGCTGTCGGCAGGAGTGGAGGGATGCTGTGGGATGTTTAGTGGTGACAGGCTCCACCGACATTTTGTGAAAGCACGGAGCCTCCGCACTTCCCATGGTTTTCAATGTGGCGGACTTTCAGAAAATGGCCACCAGAGGCAGCGCGTGTGCAGATTGAGATCTTGGCAAAGAAATCTAGTCTCCTGAAATCTCAATCTGCGCATGTGCCGGCTATTTTCCTGACGTCTACCACATTGAAAACCATGGAAAGAGCAGGTGCTCCGGGCTCTCACAAAATGTCTCCCTACTACTAGCCTGGGGCCCTCAGCATTGCCCCACTCCTACCGCAGAACACCCCCTACTTCCAGCCTGGGGCCCACAGCATTGCCCCACTCCTACCGCCGAACACCCCCTACTTCTAGCCTGGGGCCCATAGCATTGCCCCACTTCTGCCTCCACCACCAGCGTCCTGCAGTAGCGACACTGCCCCACTGCTGCCACCCCACCCCACTGGTAATCTAAAACAAAAAGTGGACTATAAGATACACCACCATTTATTTCAAAACCGGTTTGCCCTATTTTCCTCCCCAAAATTTGGGGCACGGCTTATCTGCAAAATATAGTAAATCCCCCAAAATTGTATAAATACATCAATGCCAAAAGGAAAGAAAAAAGATGGCATCAGCCTCTTAAAAGAAAACAATCATTTTTATACAGCGCTACCATATTCCGCATCGCTTTACAGTTTAAAAATGAACGTTCACCACCTGATATAGCTAGTTTAACACAAGAATAAGTACGCCTGCATCTGAGCAAATTTTTTTTTTTTTAATCAGATAAATTATTGAGCACAATAAATGGTATCCACTCATATAACAAAATACATTCGTGTTTTGCTTTAACAAGAAAATAACCCCCCCCCCCCCGAAGACCAACACCAAACCATACAATACCCTTATCTAAGTTGGAAAGAAGAGAGTAAACAGTACATAGATGTTATACCATTAACATCTTGTACCAAAGTCCATCAATTATTCCCATCCAGCCATGGCTGCCACAACTTTTGAAAAAGACCCATCCTATTCCTCTTATTATATATACTTTTTTCGAGCTGGACAATATGATTCGTTTGCGCAATGAACTCTCGTCTGGTTGGAGGTTCCTCCCTAATCCAATACCTTGCAATCCCTTTCCTCGCAATGAACAATAATCTAGCAATTGCCATTTTTGCAGTACCGTCAGCTAAAATTTCCTCCACATACCCAAGTACACAAACCACCGGATCCCTGGGAATAGAACGCCCGTAAGTCACCTCAATTCGATTCAGCACTACAACCCAACACGAAAATAATCTGGGACATAGCCAGAGCATGTGTAGTATTCCCGCCTTAGACTGAGAGCATCTAGGTCAGAATTAGATCTCATCCCAGCTTTAAATAACATGTCACGTGTCCTATAGGCCCTATTTATCACATACAATTTCGACAATCTCCCAGGTTCACTCATCGACAACTTGGGTACATATTCTAAAATAGACTCCCACCTATCATCTTCTATCTCACCCAATTCAGCCTCCCACTTCCTTCTGGCCTTAATAGGGTGATCTACTAGAAAAGGTGTGTAGCAGATCATCGTATACTTCAGATATTGCCCCCTTTGTTCCATTGTTATTAAGTATAAAGTCCAACATGAGATCAGTCTGTATCACTATAGGCCCTCTCCTTTTTTGTGCCTGGAATGCATGCTGAACCCGTCTATATTGATATAGATTTAGCCCTGGGAACTGAAATTCCTGCTGCAACATATCATAAGATTTAAGATTCCCGTTGTAAATCAATTGACCTATCAACCCAATGCCTTATCCCCTTCCACTCTCCCATTCCTTCCATATGGTTTTGTACGTCATAGTTAGGGTTTTGTAGTGGAGTCTCTGGGCAATGGGGAGCCAGTGAAGGGATTGACAGAGGGGAGAGGCCGGGGAATAGCGGGGGGACAGGTGGATTAGTCGAGCAGCAGAGTTTAGAATAGATTGGAGGGGTGCGAGAGTGTTAGAAGAGGCCACAGAGCAGGAGGTTGCAGTAGTCAAGGTGAGAGATGATGAGGGCATGGACTAGGGTTTTTACAGATTCTTGGTTGAGGAATGTACGGATTTGTGAAATATTTTTGAGTTGAAGTCGGCAGGAAGTGGAAAGGGCTTGGATATGTGGTTTGAAGGAGAGATCAGTGTCAAGGATTACCCCGAGGCAGCGAGCTTGTGGGACTGGGGAGAGTGGGCAGCCATGTACTGTAATGGATAGGTTCGTTGGGGAGGTCGCGTGAGATGGGGGAAAGATGATGAATTCTGTTTTGTCCATGTTAAGTTTCAGAAATCTAGCGGAGAAGGATGAAATAGCGGATAGACATTGAGGGATTCTGGTTAGTAGGGAGGTGATATCTGGTCCAGAGATGTAGATCTGTGTGTCATCAGCATAGATGTGATAGTGAAAGCCATGAGATTCTATGAGCTGTCCCAGGCCAAAGGTGTAAATGGAGAAGAGCCAGGGCCCAAGGACTGAACCTTGTGGGACTCCGATAGATAGGGGGCGAGGTGAGGAGGTGGTGTGTGAGTGGGAGACACTGAATGTCCGGTCTGTTAGGTATGATGAGATCCAGGATAGGGCCAAGTCTGTGATGCCAAGGGATGAGAGGGGGTCTGTAATAATAGGGAATGGTCCACTGTGTCAAAGGCAGCCGACAGGTCGAGGAGGAGGAGGACAGAGTAGTGTCGCTTGCTTTTGGCAGTTAAGAGGTCATTGGTGACCTTAGTTAGGGCAGTTTCAGTGGAATGGTGTGACCGGAAGCCAGATTGTAAGCGGTCAAAGAGGGAGCAAGAAGAGATGGGAGGACAGTTCAAGGTAGACATGTTGTTCCAGTAGTTTGGAGGCATAAGGGAGAAGTGATATAGGGCGATAGCTAGATAAAGAGGATGGGTCAAGAGAGGGCTTTTTGAGGATAGGTGTGATGGAGGCATGTTTAAAGCTTGAGGGGAAAACACCAGTTAGTGATAGGTTGAAGAGATGGGTTAGGGTTGGGATGAAGACTGTGGTGAGGTTTGGGATGAAGTGGGATGGGAGCAGGTCAAGTGCACAGGTGGTGAGTATATTAATCTTACCCATAATATAAAAACTGGCCCAAACCCACAGCGACTCAGCACCGACCACAAGTAATGCCATTTTATACTATCGAAGGCCTTATGTGCATCGAGGGAAACTACCACTCTCCTGCCAGCATTATCCACCGGTATTTGCATATTGAGAAATAGCCTTCTTAAGTTGATGGCAGTGGATTTATTAGGCATAAAGCCCGATTGGTCTGAGTGAACCACCTTTTCTATCACCCAGGTTTCTAACAACCGGGTTTGTTCGAGCTCAGTAACTGACAGACCGATGTATCTAAGTCTTAGGCCTCTTTCACATTTCCGTCGGTACGGGGCCGTCGCAAACCGTCGGCCCTACGTACCGACGGACGTTGTGCAAAATAGTGCACAACGTGGGCAGCGGATGCAGTTTTCCAACGCATCCGCTGCCCATTATGAAGTCCGGGGAGGAGGGGGCGGAGTTCCGGCCACGCATGCACAGTAGGAAATGGCAGATCCGACAGAGGAAAAAACGTTCCCTTGAACGTTTTTTCGTCACGACGGTCCACAAAAACACGACGCATCCGTTGCAAGACGGATGCGATGTGTGGCCATCCATCGCAATCCGTCGTCAATAAAAGTCTATGGCTAAAAAAAAGCAACCTGCGGGCACATTTGCCGGATCTGTTTTTTAACCATAATGATGGATGGCAAAAAACGGAAATGTGAAAGAGGCCTTAGACTCCCCTGTAACAGGGTTGGTGCCACAGAACTGGAGGATGGATGTGGTATTAATAGGTAAGAAGGTGGATCCGGGCAGCTACCGCCCGGTAAGCCTGACATCAGCAGTGTGCATTTTGAGGGCATTATAATAGAAGACCTGCAGAAATATATTGCAGAGAATATGATAAAGGACAACCAGCATGGATTCATGAAGAATAAGTCGTGTCTAACTAACATGTTGGGTCTCTATGAGGAGATAAGTGCAAATCTGGATGTTGGTAATGCGGCTGATGTGATTTATCTGGACTTTGCAAAGGCATTTAATACAGATTCCACATAACAGCCTTATACTGAAGCTACAGAAGCAAGGACTGGGGGAAACTATATGCAGATGGGTAAGAAATTGGCTAATGACAGGAAACAAAATCATCAAATGATACATTCTCTAAATAGGATATAGTCAGTAGTGGGGTACCGCAGGGATCGGGATCGGTGCTTGGACCGATTCTTTTTAACCTCTTTGTTAATGACCTTGTGGATGGGATTGAGAGTAAAGTGTCAGTCTCTGCCGAAGACACCAAACTATGTAGGATATTAAGATCTGACCTGGACATTACAAAATTGCTAAACAATCTGGATGAGATGACTGAATGGGCAAACACTTGGCAAATGAGGTTTAATGTAGATAAATGTAGCGTAATGCACTTAGGACGGAGTAATCCTATTGCTGCATATACATTAAATGGGAGTATACTCGGGACTACAGAACAGGAGAAGGACTTAGGTATTCCGGTTACAGGTAAGCTGAGCAGCTGTACTCAATGTCAAGCAGCAGCCGCAAAAGCAAACAAGATTTTAGGATGTATAAAAAGAGACAAAATCCCATGATCCCAACGTATTATTACCCCTTTATAAATCACTGGTGAGGCCACATCTAGAATATGGGATCCAGTTTTGGGCTCCACATTTTAAAAAGGATATTCAGAAGTTTATAGTCAGTTCAAAAGGCGGGCAACTAGATTACAAGGAATGAAGGCCCCTCATAAGATGAGAAGTTGGAAACATTGGGCTTGTTTAGCTTGGAAAAAAGACGCCTCAGAGGAGATCTCATTTACATGTATAAATACATATGTGGCCAGTACAGAGGACGGCACATGACTTATTCCTTCCAAAGACCATACTGAGGACTAAGGGCACTCATTACGAGTGGAAGAAAGGCGATTCCGGCAGCTAAATAGAAAAGGGTTCTTTACAGTTAGAGCAGTCAGACTGTGGCATGCCGACCACAGGAGGCAGTAATGGCAGATGCCGACAATTTTTAAAAAGGGCAGGATGATTTCCTTAATACATAACATTGTGGGTTATAACTAAATTAATGACAAGAGTGGTGGAGAAAGGTTGAGCTTTATGGACCTAGGTCTTTTTTTAACCAATAAGGCTGGAGTCACACTAGCGAGTTTTACGGACCTAAGAGCGCAGAAAATACGTCCGTAAAACTCGCCAAACAAACGGCACAATTATTCTCAATGGGTCTGGTCCTATCTGCCGTATATTACGGCGACATATACGGCTTTCTACGGCCGTAGTAAATCGCAGCATGCTGCGTTTGTCAGCGTATTGCGCAAATAATACGCCAATGAAAGTCTATGGTGGCGAGAAAAATACGGATTACACACGGACCAGCAGTGTGACTTGCGAGAAATACGCAGCGGTGTTAGTGACAAGCCGGTAATTCAATTGCCGGCTTTTTGTTTCTCCTTCCCCAACCCGACAGGATATGAGACATGGTTTACATACAGTAAACCATCTCATATTCCCTTTTTTTTGCATATTCCACACTACTAATGTTAGTAGTGTGTATGTGCAAAATGTGGGCGCTGTAGCTGCTAAAATAAAGGGTTAAATGGCGGAAAAAATTAGCGTGGGCTCCCGCGCAATTTTCTCCGCCAGAGTGGTAAAGCCAGTGACTGACGGCAGATATTAATAGCCAGGAGAGGGTCCATGGTTATTGCTCCCCCCCTGGCTACAAACATCTGCCCCCAGCCACCCCAGAAAAGGCACATCTGGAAGATGCGCCTATTCTGGCACTTGGCCACTCTCTTCCCACTCCCGTGTAGCGGTGGGATATGGGGTAATGAAGGGTTAATGCCATCTTGCTATTGTAAGGTGACATTAAGCCAGATTAATAATGGAGAGGCGTCAATTATGACACCTATCCATTATTAATCCAATTGTCTGAAAGGGTTAAAAAACACCCCCACACATTATTAAAAAGTATTTTAATGAAATAAACAAACAGGTTGTTTTAGTATTTTATTGCTCTCTCAATCCATCCGGAACACCCTCGCTTGGCAAAATAATAAACCAACAATATACATACCTTCTGATGTACTGTCAGGTCCCACGAAGTAAATCCATCTGAAGGGGTTAAAACATTTTACAGCCAGGAGCTGCGCTAAAGCACTCGCTCGTGGTTGTAAAAACCCCGGGTACTGAAAGGAAATCAGGGTGATCTGTACTTACATTGAGTTGCGGTGATGCGCCCCCTGCTGGATGTCCTCATGAACTGCAGCCTGGGAACTTTTTCCCACGCTCCAGGTCATATGAGGACATCCACCAGGGGGCGCATCACCGCGACTGAAGGTAACTACAGGTCATTGACCTACATTTCCTTCATTCGCCGGGGCTTACAGGCACGAGCACAGCTGCATTAGCAGGGCTCCTACCTGTAAAATATTTTAACCCCTTCAGATGGATTACCTCGTGGGACCTGACAGTTCATCAGAGGGTATGTATTTTGTGGGTTTATTATTTTGCCAAGCGAGGGTCTTCAAATGGATTGAGAGAGCAATAAAATATTAAAACAACCAGTGTGTTTATTTCATTAAAATACTTTTTAATCGTGTGTGTGTGTGTTTTTTAACCCTTTCAAACAATTGGATTAATAATGGATAGGTGTCATAATTGACGCCTCTCCATTATTAATCTGGCTTAATGTCACCTTACAATAGCAAGGTGGCATTAACCCTTCATTACCCCATATCCCACCGCTACACGGGAGTGGGAAGAGAGTGGCCAAGTGCCAGAATAGGCGCATCTTCCAGATGTGCCTTTTCTGGGGTGGCTGGGGGCAGATGTTTTTAGCCACGGGGGGGGCCAATAACCATGGACCCTCTCCTGGCTATTAATATCTGCCGTCAGTCACTGGCTTTACCACTCTGGTGGAGAAAATTGCGCGGGAGCCCACGCCAATTTTTTCCGCCATTTAACCCTTTATTTTAGCAGCTACAGCGCCCAAATTTTGCACATACACACTACTAACATTAGTAGTGTGGAATATGCAAAAAAAAGGGGATACGAGATGGTTTACTGTATGTAAACCATGTCTCATATCATGTCGGGTTTGTGAAGGAGAAATTAAAAGCCGGCAATTGAATTACCGGCTTTTCACAGATATCGCGCTGAATTAAATATAACTACATATATATATATATATATATATATATATATATATATATATATATATATATATATATATATATATATATATATATATATATATATATATATATATATATATATATATATATATATATATATATATAGGTTTTACCGAACATTTGAGCACATAAATCCATTAGATGTCGGTTTTGCAAGAAAATCTCGCAGTACGGATGCCATACGGATTACATACGGAGGATGCCATGCGCAAAATACGCTGACACACCCTGCCTACGGATGACATATGGATAACTATTTTGGGAACATTTCTCCATATTACGGCCGTAAAAAACAGACCGTATTGTCTTATGCTGAGTGTGACTCCAGCCTAACTGCTACTGGAGTGACAAAAGTTCGGCTTGGTAATTTACGGTAGGTTTGTTCATGTGGCAAATTTTCTGTAGAAATTTATGCAATGTATTTTTCTGGATAGGAGTTGCAGGAAATAATGCGCGGGGCTGCAGGAACAGCCAACTTATATGAATATACTGGATCTTTAATTTAAACAATTCTTAAAGGGAATGAGTCATTGGTTTTTGTGTCTCTGAACGAATGCCACCACCGTTATCTGCTCCCACACGGCAATCCACAAATATGTTGTCTCCTGACTTCCCCTGTACACTTCCAAACATACAGTGCGGGAGCAAATAAAATTGTATTTAAATGAGAGTGTCAGATCCAACAGGTCCCTGTCCTCCCGCTTTAATTGACATGGACGGCACATCCTGCGTCATCACCATAGCAAAACGAGATTCCGCACCTGCGCATAGCACTTTGATCTGCCCTACTGCGGGCACAGCATTAAACATCGCAAATGCCAAGTGACGGCATTCCTGTCCTTACCGGTGGCAGGGTACGGTGGAGCCGGAATGACGTCGTTCGGCACTTGCACAGTGACATTTTATACTCTGCCAGCAGTAGGGCAGAACAAAGTGCGCCTGCAAAATGTCATTTTTCCTTGTGGAGGACAGAGGACGTGTCATTGATGTCAATCAAACCCAGAGGACTGCGATTAGGGGCAGAGAGGGGCACAGATGCCGCAGCGAGGACGCCCATCGGACTGGATCATCCTCATTTAAATACAGCGCAAGAGCAATTAAAATGGTATTTTTGAGACTAGACAGGGGGAGTCGGGAGATTGTAGATATTTGTGGAATGCAGCGAAGGAGCAGATAAAGGTGGTGGCAATTGTGCAGAGACACGAAAACTGGTGACAGGTTCCCTCCAATGTCCAAACTGATTTTACTCCAATAAATGGGGTACAGAACTGACAGGTAAGACCTGACCACCAGTGATAATACCAGGGGCATAGTTAAGTGCAGCCCATCATATTCAGTAATGTGTCTATCATGTGCACTTCTCCCACAGCTGCAAGATACATGAAAAACTCATGAAAAGGCGCACAGACCTTGATGAATTTTGGGCATCTAACAGCAGTGTATCTTTTAAGACTATTGTAAAATTAGGAAGGAAGTACTGATCAGTCAATATTAGAAGAACACATTATGGCCTTATGGCTTCTTTCTAGACAAGAGATCAAGGAATAAAAGGAAAACCAAGGAATATAGTTTGCTTAAAGGAAACTGCCAGCAGGTTTTCACCCACCAAACTATTCATATGCGCATACATCTGCTCCAAAGACAAGTCCAGCAATACCTTCACATGGCCAGTCCGTTCCTCCATTATGGAGAAATCAAAGCTGGAATAGATATGCAAATGAGGCTGAAGTGCTTTTGGGGCGCAGAAGTTCTTCCCAAGCCTCGGTCACTCCAGCTCTACTCCAGCCAAGTGCTGCATTCTGCTGCTTGACGGACAGCTCTTTTGCTGTGTGACTTCGAGCAAAGAAGCTGCCATTAAACAGGAGGAGTGTCACTGGGCTGGGATCAGGCCTCACAATTTAGAAGTATTCAACACATCAAATGGCCGTTTCTATATACAAGTCCACTTGGCTCATAGGAGGTGCCTTGATGGCTCAATTAGATATGCAATTGTATAGGGAATTATTGAGCCCTCTACTGACTTTTGATGTGGTGTCTAGTGACAGATGCTTTTTACCAAAGCCAAGACACACAGCACTTGGGTCCAAAAACCATATAATCTAACAGGAAAACATCTATTAAGAGGGACTTTGTCAGCAGGTCAATTAATAGCACTAATGCTTCAGCCAGGAAGAGAGAAAATAAAATATTGTATCCGTACTCAATCAATAACCTCAGCTATTCATTACATGCAGAAAGCAAAGCATGTGTTTCATCATAACTGGCTGATGGCGAGCAGCATTACTCATGGGTCATTGCGAAAAGCCTCAAGCCCTGACAATAGTATGAAGTATAAAGACCGCCATACACATTACATGGCCTAGCTGCTTAACTGAAGAGAATCATACTTTTCTCTGCAGTTACAAACAAGTGTGCGCACAGCGGCCGACATCTCTGCACCGCCATCTCTATACTGCCGCTGGCATCTCTGCACCGCCATCTCTATACTGCCGCTGGCATCTCTGCACCGCCATCTCTATACTGCCGCTGGCATCTCTGCACCGCCATCTCTATACTGCCGCTGGCATCTCTGCACCGCCATCTCTATACTGCCGCTGGCATCTCTGCACCGCCATCTCTATACTGCCGCTGGCATCTCTGCACCGCCATCTCTATACTGCCGCTGGCATCTCTGCACCGCCATCTCTATACTGCCGCTGGCATCTCTGCACCGCCATCTCTATACTGCCGCTGGCATCTCTGCACCGCCATCTCTATACTGCCGCTGGCATCTCTGCACCGCCATCTCTATACTGCCGCTGGCATCTCTGCGCCGCCATCTCTATACTGCCGCTGGCATCTCTGCGCCGCCATCTCTATACTGCTGCTGGCATCTCTGCACTGCCATCTCTGAGTCGCCATCTCTATACTGCCGCTGTCATCTCTGCACCGCCATCTCTATACTGCCGCTGGCATCTCTGCGCTGGCATCTCTGCGTTGCCATCTCTATACTGCTGCTGGCATCTCTGCACCACAGCCGGCATCTCTGCACCGCCATCTCTATACCGCCGCCGGCATCTCTGCGCCGCCCGCATCTCTGCGCCGCCGCCGGCATCGTTTGCAAGAAGAAAAGAATCAGGCACTGAGATATAACACTCCCGATGCTTCTCTTCCCCCAATATCATTTGTCAGCGAAGAGTTCTTAGACCCTCGTAGACACCACTAAATGTTTGGGTGAAATGGGTGTTCATCGATAGTTGTCCCTTCCGACTCCTCATAAATATGGACGTTGTGCCATCGTTCTTACAAGTGACGCTAATAAAATAAATATGGCCACAAGCAAGGCCAGTGTGGATTGCTCATTTATGGACCTTTCCACAATCCAAGCAAAAAAAACGCCAAAAAAACCCACCCCGAGTGTGCCGTCTGGCTGATAGTTGGCATGAAATAGTCATGTAAAGAGCTCTGCCCCAATACCTCTCAGCAGGGAGTGACAGGCTGCGTGAAGACCATTTTGAGGCCATCCATTTATCAGGAGAGCGGCTATGAAGAGACCCCCGCGCAGAGGTTGGCAATAGAGAATCTTTTATTTCCAGTATTACCACTTGGGACTAAACATGTTCCCAACAAGCCAGGGCCTGCACTACAGATGTCTACAGTGATGGGGAACCAATACCTTATATCCCAAGATCTGCAGCTCAGGAGTGAAGACACAAACCAGGAAAGTCCAAGCTGAGGGTTAAACAATTGTTTTAAGTACCTCCATCATCGCAAGATTTATGGCCTAATACAGACAGGGAAGAGGGGAAACATATAAGGACGCAAGGCCCTTAGATAATAGGGGGCCTACCAAATTAAAAGCAGGACACAAAGGAAACTCTGGGGTAGCAAATGCCCTGTAATTATACGTGAGAGCAGAAAGCCGACATCTTTAGCATCACACAGAGCACTAGGACATCAGAAATACTGCAGAAACTCGGAGTCCGCAGCCTGTTGGCTTCTTAGGACTTCACATGGCCTCAGGCTACCGGAGAGTCTAACAAGCAATGAAGTGTCATCAGCACATAGCCCAACGGAGGGAGACCTGAGCCCACAGCCCTGTCTGCTCCTCTCACCTTACCTGCCCTGAGCCATAACTACCAGGAGCCGCGGTGCCACGCTGCCAGTCACTGGAGGACAGATGCAAAATACAAGATGATATAACAAGCAAAGTAATACGCATGACAAACTTTGTACAAAACGGAAAAAACACTTTATGGTACACTGGATACAAGGAGTCAAAAACAATTATTTAACAGAAGGAAAATCCCAGGATGCATGGTAGGTGGCATGTGTAGCACACCACCCACGTCACATGTAGCGATACAGAGAGGCAGCAGCAGGGTAAATACCAGTCTGGGCCGGAAGAAGGAGATCTCACTTGTGGAGCCCTGCATCCGACTCATCCAAACATAAAAAATACTCCTATTGACAGGAAGCATATACTCCGCCACATGCATGGCCTGCATGTAACCTGTGTTCATGCTCATCTCTTGCAGAATACATTGGTCCCAGTTACATGTGCTGTTCTCGGAGTATGGACACTGCCATGGAACCACGACAGCTCTGAACCCAGCCATATATAAGGAGGATTAGGCCCTTTACATCTATGGGCTTCTGAAGTCTCAGCCCCCAGCCATACATAAGGCCCATTAGGCCCTTTACATCTATGGGCATCTGAAGTCTCTGCCCCCAGCCAAATGTAAGGAGGATTAGGCCCTTTACACCTATGGGCATCTGAAGTCTCTGCCCCCAGCCATATATAAGGAGGATTAGGCCCTTTACATCTATGGGCTTCTGAAGTCTCAGCCCCCAGCCATACATAAGGCCCATTAGGCCCTTTACATCTATGGGCATCTGAAGTCTCTGCCCCCAGCCATATATAAGGAGGATTAGGCCCTTTACACCTATGGGCATCTGAAGTCTCTGCCCCCAGCCATATATAAGGAAGATTAGGCCCTTTACACCTATGGGCATCTAAAGTCTCTGCCCTCAGCCATACATAAGGCCCATTAGGCCCTTTACACCTATGGGCATCTGAAGTCTCTGCCCCCAGCCATATATAAGGAGGATTAGGCCCTTTACACCTATGGGCATCTGAAGTCTCTGCCCCCAGCCATATATAAGGAGGATTAGGCCCTTTACACCTATGGGCATCTGAAGTCTCTGCCCCCAGCCATATATAAGGAGGATTAGGCCCTTTACACCTATGGGCATCTGAAGTCTCTGCCCCCAGCCATATATAAGGAGGATTAGGCCCTTTACACCTATGGGCATCTGAAGTCTCTGCCCCCAGCCATATATAAGGAGGATTAGGCCCTTTACACCTATGGGCATCTGAAGTCTCTGCCCCCAGCCATATATAAGGAGGATTAGGCCCTTTACACCTATGGGCATCTGAAGTCTCTGCCCTCAGCCATACATTAGGCCCATTAGGCCCTTTACACCTGTGGGCATCTGAAGTCTGTATCCACACAGTGCTGATACAGAATGCGCCATCACCTGGCAGGTCGGCAGGTCATACACGGACAGCACAAGAGGAGACATTCTTGGCATTTTCACCGGGACTCCGAGCCAACAGCAAGTTGCAGCAATAGTTGGCAATGGCTCAGCTCTAGGGTTTTATAATCAATAGAAAGAAACGTCATGAATGATGCCCACATTTGACAAGTCATACAGCAGCCAGACACCGGCAACTAGCTGCTATGTCAAGAAGTATTTGGTTTCATTAATTTTGGAGGGAAAAGAAAATGATGCAATGTACAAATCAGGGTGTGTTACAGCCGTTTTTAAAACATGTTTGGTAATTTTTCTTATTAAGATATTTATAATACAGACAATTAGTCATCTTATATTTTTCACACTGGTATCTGGGGCTTTTCTTTAGACTTGTAGTTCTTGTACTTTCAGAAACAGTTTTTCGCATGCCCATTATCAGGCAACACCTCTATAGAGAGCAGACAGCACAGCATCCACCAATCACAAGAGCAGATGTTAGACACTTAACCCCTTAATGACCAGGCCAATTTTTACAATTCTGACCACTGTGCCTTTATGAGGTTATAACTCTGCAACGCTTTAACGGATCCCGGTGATTCTGAGATTATTATTTCATTACATATTGTACTTCATGTTAGTGGTAACATTTCTTTGATATGACTTGCATTTATTAATGAAAAAAAACAAACAGGAATTTGGCAAAAATGTTGAACATTTTGCAATTTTCAAACTTCATTTTTATGCCCTTAAATCAGAGTGTGGTGTCACACGAAATAGTTAATAAAAAACATTTCCCACATGTCTACTTTACATCAGCACAACTTTGGAAACAATTTTTTTTGTTAGGACATTATAAGGGTTAAAAATTGACCAGTGATTTCTCATTATTCCAACAAAATTTACAAAACCATTCTTTTAGGAACCACATTACATATGAAGTGAGTTTGGGAGGACTATATGACAGAAAATACTCAAAAGTGACACCATTCTAAAAACTGCACCCCTCAAGGTGCTCAAAACTACGCTCAAGAAGTTTATTAACCCTTCAGGTGCCTCACGAGAACTAAAGCAATGTGGAAGGAAAAAAAAATGTTCATTTTACTTTTTTTCACAAAAATTTACTTTAGACCCAAACTTTTTTTTTTTTTATTTTCACAGGGGAATCAGGAGAAACTGGACCACAAAATTTGCTGTGCAATTTCTCCTGAGTACACCGATAGCCCGTATGTAGGAGAAAGCCACTGTTTGGGCGCATGGCAGGGCTCAGAAGGGAGGGAGCACTGTTTGACTGATCACAGTGATCAAAATAAACAAATAGGAAAAAATCTATTGTTGCCCGGTACCGGTCGGCAGATCTCGGTGGGCGCACTGCACATGCGCCAGCCATTTGCTTTCAGGAAGATGACGAAGAAGGCCGAGGGATGGAGCCGGAGGGTCCGGGGGACCCCATTTCTCTCTCCTCTGATGTGCTAGATCATATCAGAAGAAATAGAAATGGAAAATCAGACTTTTTTTTTTTGTGCGAACGCGGTGAATAACAGCGTTCACAAGACTGGGGATGGTAAAAATCCTACCCGAATCAAGTTCTCCAGGGTCTCAGCTACCCCCAAGTAGCCGAGACCCCAAAGATTTTCCAATGCTGGGGTGGGTGTGTGTGTGTGTTATATCCTTATTTTCCAGCGGCGTTAAAAAAACGGCACTGAGGAATAAGTACCCTTAATCACGGCCGTTAAAAGGCATACCAACGGTCGTTAAGGGGTTAAACAAAGAAAGAAAGAGTTGGGGGTCTGACCACTCTGGCTAAGTACAAGTGTTGTTTCCTAAAACAATAGGAAGACAACTGTCTAAAAAGCCCCAGTGGCCAGTATGAAAATTACAAGAGATCTATGTATTTTAGTATTTTTAATACACAGATGTGAGAAATAAATAATACATTGCTTAAAAATAACATGTAATGCTTTTAGTCCCATTAAGGCGTCTGGTCACCAGGTATTGCTGTAATATCCCATTTATTATTTATTCTTAACACTAACAAGAAGGAAATGACATATACCTACAGATATACACATTGTCCTCCATCACTGCAGAGTTCTGACTGCCTATTTAGCATAGCAGTACTTAGAGAGCAGCGTGTACATCCGCAGAATAAAACCTTTTCCAATGAAGATACTAGAAATAACAAATCCTTACACAGGCCGGGACCCGACACAAGAAGACACCGGCGTAAATGTGGTCAGCGGGAAATGAGGAGCACAAACCATTCACAAACAGGGAAAGAGGAATACAAGAATACACGCGCTTCCTTCCATGAGAAGCCGAGCACATCCTATTAACGTCATTAAAACAATTACTCATACCTATGGGAGATGAACACAAAGTCATGGGAATGCTGCACAAGCCGAGCTGTGAAACCGATCGCTAGTAATGGCCTGCTGGCATCTCCCGCATATCTGCATAGCCCTAATTACCCATCAGCGGCCGTGGCATCGCCGGGCACGTTATCTCACAGAAGATCGCATTCAGGAATGAAAACAACCGCAGTAAATGTATGATTTTGTCTTGGGTCACATTCAGATGGGGATCTTATGGGTGCACTACAAATACAAGTCCCGACCTGACCCAAACAGTCAGCCCATAGGCATCTGTAAAGTCTATGCCGGCCAGAACATCTGGTCTGTAGCTAAGTATCTCTGTATATGGTGGTGATGAGCTCGGACAGAATGAAGGTGGTCTCTGATCAACTGGGATGAGAAAACCGATCTAAGCAGCCCTATTCTCATCCCGAAAAGAAAGCTGAAAAGCACAATGGCCCCTATGGACAGCTGCTACACCTGCCGATGCGGTTATCTAATGTCTACATTTACTTTAGAGAGGGGGAGTCAGCAGAGATGATGTTTAGCACAAGTAATGTAGACTAGGTAAGCAGGGCGGACTACCGGCCATCTGTGCCCTCATCATATAGTCCCCGGGAGCTGAAGGTCCCATCTCCATGTGTTTCCCCCAGCAGTCAGCTGATCACCCCAAGTGAAAAATGATGATTGGAGCAATCCCCTTCAAATGTGAGGATCTACCAACAAAGCCACAGCACTACAACATTTTTGTACTGATGAACTTAAATTAGGGCATCCCTAGGCCCCTCCGATCTGAGCTTGGCAGCATCTCCTGCCATCAATTTCTACCAAGATAATTCCTTTTACATTACAAAGACTTTCATTACTCTGAAACGTATAATTACACAGTTCTGAGCTTGTCCTCCAAGGAAAAGACTTATAAATCACGAGACAAAAAAAGCTATTTTCCAGAAACAATTACTGGAGTGCCTAGCACGACACAACAAAACAGAATTGGGGACGTCCATGTTTTTCTGGAGCCTGTGTAAAAAGTAGAATGACTGCCCGCACGCCACATCTATGGTAAAGTTACCAATTTACTGGAGCGTGGCCATCTACACCCGGTGATGAGGCAGAACGGGGCATCTCCAGTCTATCAGCAACGTCCCACTGCCACCCCCCACATTATGTGGGCTGCCCCCTCCAGTGGTTTTATGGAAGAGGCGACCCTCTGTCCCAATGTATCCAGTATCTTGTCTATCGGGAGCATCGTGCATGGACTAATTACATTAGTAATCGGCATAATAGCAGCCATCCGAAATGTTGTCACTATAATTACTCCCTTTATAAGGCAGGAATGATTGGCTAACACATAGCATGGTAATGTAGCATGATACCATAAGGTGCCCTGTAGAGGTGAGCGTCAGGTAGGAGTCACCCAAATGAAAAGCATTGGCCACGTGTCCTACAAGCTCTGCTCACCCTGGTTCTGGTCAACAGAACTCAAAAACAGTGGCCAGAATAGAGAAGGGACACTAGGTGTGAATGAGGCCAGCAATAAACCAAATAGTATAACCAGGAAGCGAGCAGTGCCACCCACGGGTCTACACACGAGATGTAACCACCCTGGCGACAAGACAACTACAGGGGTGGGGGTCACCCTGACAACCACTGGACTAGTGAGCCTGTGACCAGCCATGATGGGGCCAATGAAAGGGCTGAGAAAAAGATACAAACCAGAAACCACCCAAAAAGCAGTGAGTGACCTAGAGCACCATGGCAACATGCAAGGGAGGAGAGGACTATGGTGACACGACAAGCCCAGGGTCAGAGGTTTCTACAGCACTCCCTGGTCCGGTGCAGAGTGTGACCTGTGGTTACAGGTAGCACATGGTCTGAGGACCCCCAATAACCCATGGTCAGGTGCGGAATGTGACCGATAGTGACAAGTACTACAAAATAGTGTAGGTTGGAGACAGCGTGGCATCAGTGCCGAACAATTCCTGTAGTCACCAATACTGGAAGCCCCATGTGGCCTGTGAGGACATGACTTTTACAGGGTCTTCCTTAAGCCCCTTAGTTGACACATATGACGACATGATCACCATCCTCTCCTCGATGCAGCCCCTGATGACATTACTGGAGGGTGACCCCAATCCTCCCCGGGGCAGCCCCTGATGACACTCCTGAAGGGTGACCCCCATCCTCCCCGGGGCAGCCCCTGATGACATTACTGGAGGGTGACCCCCATCCTCCCCGGGGCAGCCCCTGATGACATTACTGGAGGGTGACCCCCATCCTCCCCGGGGCAGCCCCTGATGACATTACTGGAGGGTGACCCCCATCCTCCCCGGGGCAGCCCCTGATGACATTACTGGAGGGTGACCCCCATCCTCCCCGGGGCAGCCCCTGATGACATTACTGGAGGGTGACCCCCATCCTCCCCGGGGCAGCCCCTGATGACATTACTGGAGGGTGACCCCCATCCTCCCCGGGGCAGCCCCTGATGACATTACTGGAGGGTGACCCCCATCCTCCCCGGGGCAGCCCCTGATGACTCTCCTGCAGGGTGACCCCATCCTCCCCGGCAGCCCCTGATGACTCTCCTGCAGGGTGACCCCATCCTCCCCGGGCAGCCCCTGATGACTCTCCTGCAGGGTGACCCCCATCCTCCCCGGGCAGCCCCTGATGACTCCTGCAGGGTGACCCCATCCTCCCCGGGCAGCCCCTGATGACTCTCCTGCAGGGTGACCCCCATCCTCCCCGGCAGCCCCTGATGACATTACTGCAGGGTGACCCCATCCTCCCCGGCAGCCCCTGATGACTCTCCTGCAGGGTGACCCCATCCTCCCCGGCAGCCCCTGATGACTCTCCTGCAGGGTGACCCCATCCTCCCAGGCAGCCCCTGATGACTCTCCTGCAGGGTGACCCCATCCTCCCCGGCAGCCCCTGATGACTCTCCTGCAGGGTGACCCCATCCTCCCCGGCAGCCCCTGACGACACTCCTGCAGGGTGACCCCATCCTCCCCGGCAGCCCCTGATGACTCTCCTGCAGGGTGACCTCATCCTCCCCTGGTGACTCTCCTGGAGGGTGACACCCATCCTCCCCGGCAGCCCCTGATGACTCTCCTGCAGGGTGACCCCATCCTCCCCGGCAGCCCCTGATGACACTCCTGCAGGGTGACCCCATCCTCCCCGGCAGCCCCTGATGACTCTCCTGCAGGGTGACCCCATCCTCCCCGGGCAGCCCCTGATGACTCTCCTGCAGGGTGACCCCCATCATCCCCGGCAGCCCCTGATGACATTACTGCAGGGTGACCCCATCCTCCCCGGCAGCCCCTGATGACTCTCCTGCAGGGTGACCCCATCCTCCCCGGGCAGTCCCTGATGACATTACTGCAGGGTGACCCTATCCTCCCCTGATGACTCTCCTGCAGGGTGACCCCCATCCTCCCCGGCAGCCCCTGATGACTCTCCTGCAGGGTGACCCCATCCTCCCCGGCAGCCCCTGATGACTCTCCTGCAGGGTGACCCCATCCTCCCAGGCAGCCCCTGATGACTCTCCTGCAGGGTGACCCCATCCTCCCAGGCAGCCCCTGATGACTCTCCTGCAGGGTGACCCCATCCTCCCCGGCAGCCCCTGATGACTCTCCTGCAGGGTGACCCCATCCTCCCCGGCAGCCCCTGATGACACTCCTGCAGGGTGACCCCATCCTCCCCGGCAGCCCCTGATGACTCTCCTGCAGGGTGACCTCATCCTCCCCTGGTGACTCTCCTGGAGGGTGACACCCATCCTCCCCGGCAGCCCCTGATGACTCTCCTGCAGGGTGACCCCATCCTCCCCGGCAGCCCCTGATGACACTCCTGCAGGGTGACCCCATCCTCCCCGGCAGCCCCTGATGACTCTCCTGCAGGGTGACCCCATCCTCCCCGGGCAGCCCCTGATGACTCTCCTGCAGGGTGACCCCATCCTCCCCGGCAGCCCCTGATGACTCTCCTGCAGGGTGACCCCATCCTCCCCGGCAGCCCCTGATGACTCTCCTGCAGGGTGACCCCATCCTCCCCGGGCAGCCCCTGATGACTCTCCTGCAGGGTGACCCCATCCTCCCTGGGCAGCCCCTGGTGACTCTCCTGGAGGGTGACACCCATCCTCCCCGGCAGCCCCTGATGACTCTCCTGCAGGGTGACCCCATCCTCCCCGGCAGCCCCTGATGACACTCCTGCAGGGTGACCCCATCCTCCCCGGCAGCCCCTGATGACTCTCCTGCAGGGTGACCCCATCCTCCCCGGCAGCCCCTGATGACTCTCCTGCAGGGTGACCCCATCCTCCCCGGGCAGCCCCTGATGACTCTCCTGCAGGGTGACCTCATCCTCCCCTGGTGACTCTCCTGGAGGGTGACCCCATCCTCCCCGGCAGCCCCTGATCACTCTCCTGCAGGGTGACCCCCATCCTCCCCGGGCAGCCCCTGATCACTCTCCTGCAGGGTGACCCCATCCTCCCTGGGCAGCCCCTGATGACTCTCCTGCAGGGTGACCCCATCCTCCCCGGCAGCCCCTGATGACTCTCCTGCAGGGTGACCCCATCCTCCCCGGGGCAGCCCCTGATCACTCTCCTGCAGGGTGACCCCATCCTCCCTGGGCAGCCCCTGATGACTCTCCTGCAGGGTGACCCCATCCTCCCTGGGCAGCCCCTGATGACTCTCCTGCAGGGTGACCCCATCCTCCCTGGGCAGCCCCTGATGACTCCTGCAGGGTGACCCCATCCCCCCCGGGCAGACCGTACGTACCGTGTCCGGAGCGCATGCCAGGCCGCCTCGATGTCCGCGTACAGGTTCTTCTCGCTGGGCTTGCCGCTGCTCACGCCGTAGCCGGAGTAGTCGTAGGAGAAGACGTTGCAGTTGATCCGGGAGCCCAGGCCGATGTAGAAGCTGCACATCTGGCCCAGGTCCACCGCGTTCCCGTGAGAGAAGAGCAGCGTGTACCGGCTCCCGGGGGCGCAGCGCACGAACATGCAGCCCAGGCAGCTGCCCCGCTCCGTCCTCCAGCGGAACACCTCCACCGCGTCCAGCTCCCGCTGCGAGTACTGCCAGTCCGCCCTCTCCGTCAGGTGCAGGCTGCACGGCGGCTGGGGACAGGCCGCAGGCTCGCTCTGCTCGTCCCCCTGCGCACAGGCCTGGCCCGGGGTCACCTCTGCCTCCCGCACCGTGTACGTGGGCTCCGGGGGCAGGAAGGCCAGCTTGGCAGCGATCCGGCTCGGGCATGGCGGGCAGCAGAAGAGCCAGCAGAGCTCCCCCAGAGAGAAGCCGTTCATCCTCGGTCCCTGCTCTGGCATTGGGGCGACCCGGGCCTGCGGGTGGAAAGCTACTACCTGAGGACGGAGCAGCGATGGCCGGCCCCTGCCCTGATCTCCCGGGCCTGCAGCGCCTAGTCACCGGCGGCTAGCGGCTCATCTGATTGCTACTCGCGCCCGGCCTAGCAGCTGCTTCCGGGAGAGTACACGGAACACCGAGGCCGAGGAGCGACGGAGGAGTGCTGCCCCCTAGCACGGCGGAGAGGCAGTGCAGGCAGGGCATAATATCATCGCTACTAAGGAGGGGCAGGACGTGTGGACCAATGTACACCAATAACACCAGTATGCACCAATATACCCAGTGTAATAAGCCAGTATGCACCAATATACCCAGTGTAATAAGCCAGTATGCACCAATATACCCAGTGTAAACCAGTGTGGACCAATATACCCAGTGTAATACGCCAGTATGCACCAATATACCCAGTGTAATAAGCCAGTATGCACCAATATACCCAGTGTAATAAGCCAGTATGCACCAATATACCCAGTGTAATAAGCCAGTATGCACCAATATACCCAGTGTAATAAGCCAGTATGCACCAATATACCCAGTGTAATAAGCCAGTATGCACCAATATACCCAGTGTAAACCAGTATGCACCAATATACCCAGTGTACACCAGTATGCACCTATATACCCAGTGTAATACGCCAGTATGCACCAATATACCCAGTGTAATACGCCAGTATGCACCAATATACCCAGTGTAATACGCCAGTATGCACCAATATACCCAGTGTAATACGCCAGTATGCACCTATATACCCAGTGTAATAAGCCAGTATGCACCAATATACCCAGTGTAATACGCCAGTATGCACCAATATACCCAGTGTAATACGCCAGTATGCACCAATATACCCAGTGTAATAAGCCAGTATGCACCAATATACCAAGTGTAAACCAGTGTGGACCAATGTATCCAGTGTAAACCAGTATGCACCAATATACCCAGTGTAAACCAGTATGCACCAATATACCCAGTGTACACCAGTATGCACCTATATACCCAGTGTAAACCAGTATGCACCAATATACCCAGTGTACACCAGTATGCACCTATATACCCAGTGTAATACGCCAGTATGCACCAATATACCCAGTGTAAGCCAGTATGCACCAATGTATCCAGTGTAATACGCCAGTATGCACCAATATACCCAGTGTAATAAGCCAGTATGCACCAATATACCAAGTGTAAACCAGTGTGGACCAATGTACACCAGTGTAAACCAGTATGCACCAATGTATCCAGTGTAAACCAGTGTGGACCAATATACCCAGTGTAAACCAGTATGCACCAATATACCCAGTGTAAACCAGTATGCACCAATATACCCAGTGTAATAAGCCAGTATGCACCAATATACCCAGTGTAATAAGCCAGTATGCACCAATATACCCAGTGTAAACCAGTGTGGACCAATGTACACCAGTGTAAACCAGTGTGGACCAATATATCCAGTGTAAACCAGTATGCACCAATATACCCAGTGTAATACACCAGTATGCACTAATATACCCAGTGTAAACCAGTGTGGACCAATATACCCAGTGTAAACCAGTGTGGACCAATGTGCACCAGTATGCACCATACACCAACCAGTATGTACAGAGGCTTAGTGCCATATGGTCAGTGTTAGATACAAGCCCTACAGAACATATAAGAGATCACAGCCCAGTTACAGATAATGTCTTACCGCTGACGTTCTCTGATGGAATCGTTCATTTTTCCCGTCTTTTCTATCTGGCCCAGACCGACATGACAACTTCTTCCAGCCAGGACTCGGCTGCAGAGAATACAACAAAGACACATTTCACTTCTCATGTTCCAGCGATCACCATCTATTCCCAACCTGCACAAACTCCTCATCCTGCTGATACCCCAATACTGAGCCGCTGCTGCCTTATGTGTCCCTATCACTGCCCCTGATACCCCAATACTGAGCCTCTGCTGCCGTATGTGTCCCTATTACTGCCCCTGATACCCCAATACTGAGCCGCTGCTGCCGTATGTGTCCCTATTACTGCCCCTGATACCCCAATACTGAACCACTGCTGCCGTATGTGTCCCTATTACTGCCCCTGATACCCCAATACTGAGCCGATGCTGCCGTATATGTCGCTATTACTGCCCCTGATACTCCAATACTGAGCCGCTGCTGCCGTATGTGTCCCTATTACTGCCCCTGATACCCCAATACTGAGCCGATGCTGCCGTATCTGTCCCTATTACTGCACCTGATATCCCAATACTGAGCCGCTGCTGCCGTATGTGTCCTATTACTGCCCCTGATACTCCAATACTGAGCCGCTGCTGCCGTATGTGTCCCTATTACTGCCCCTGATACCCCAATACTGAGCCGATGCTGCCGTATCTGTCCCTATTACTGCACCTGATATCCCAATACTGAGCCGCTGCTGCCGTATGTGTCCTATTACTGCCCCTGATACTCCAATACTGAGCCGCTGCTGCCGTATGTGTCCTATTACTGCCCCTGATACCCCAATACTGAGCCGCTGCTGCCGTATGTGTCCCTATTACTGCCCCTGATACCCCAATACTGAACCGCTGCTGCTGCCGTATGTGTCCCTATAACTACACCTGATACCCCAATACTGAACCGCTGCTGCTGTATGTGTCCCTATTACTGCACCTGATACCCCAATACTGAGCCGCTGCTGCCTGTGTCCTTATTACTGCCCCTGATACCCCAATACTGAGCTGCTGCTGCCGTATGTGTCCTTATTACTGCCCCTGATACCCCAATACTGAGCCGCTGCTGCCGTATGTGTCCCTATTACTGCACCTGATACCCCAATACTGAGACGCTGCTGCCGTATGTGTCCCTATTACTGCACCTGATACCCCAATACTGAGCTGCTGCTGCCGTATGTGTCCCTATTACTGCCCCTGATACCCCAATACTGACCCGCTGCTGCCGTATGTGTCCCTATTACTGCCCCTGATACCCCAATACTGAACCGCTGCTGCTGCCGTATGTGTCCCTATTACTACACCTGATACCCCAATACTGAACCGCTGCTGCTGTATGTGTCCCTATTACTGCCCCTGATACCCCAATACTGAGCCGCTGCTGCCGTATGTGTCACTATTACTGCACCTGATACCCCAATACTGAGCTGCTGCTGCCGTATGTGTCCCTATTACTACACGTGATACCCCAATACTGAACCGCTGCTGCCGTATGTGTCCCTATTACTGCCCCTGATACCCCAATACTGAGCCGCTGCTGCCGTATGTGTCCCTATTACTGCCCCTGATACCCCAATACTGAGCCGCTGCTGCCGTATGTGTCCCTATTACTGCCCCTGATATCCCAATACTGAGCCGCTGCTGCCGTATGTGTCCCTATTACTGCCCCTGATACCCCAATACTGAGCCGCTGCTGTATGTGTCCCTCTTACTGCCCCTGATACCCCAATACTGAGCCGCTGCTGTATGTGACCCTATTACTACACCTGATACCCCAATACTGAGCCGCTGCTGCCGTATGTGTCCCTATTACTGCCCCTGATACCCCAATACTGAGCCGCTGCTGTATGTGACCCTATTACTGCACCTGATACCCCAAAACTAAGCCGCTGCTGCCGTATGTGTCCCTATTACTGCCCCTGATACCCCAATACTGAGCCGCTGCTGCTGTATGTGTCCCTATTACCGCACCTGATATCCCAATACTGAGCCGCTGCTGCCGTATGTGTCCCTATTACTGCCCCTGATACCCCAATACTGAGCCGCTGCTGTATGTGTCCCTATTACTACACCTGATACCCCAATACTGAGCCGCTGCTGCCGTATGTGTCCCTATTACTGCACCTGATACCCCAATACTGAGCCGCTGCTATCATATGTGTCCCTATTACTGCACCTGATACCCCAATACTGAGCCGCTGCTGTATGTGACCCTATTACTGCACCTGATACCCCAATACTGAGCCGCTGCTGCCGTATGTGTCCCTATTACTGCACCTGATACCCCAATACTGAGCCGCTGCTACCATATGTGTCCCTATTACTGCACCTGATACCCCAATACTGAGCCGCTGCTGCCGTATGTGTCCCTATTACTGCCCCTGATACCCCAATACTGAGCCACTGCTGCCGTATGTGTCCCTATTACTGCCCCTGATACCCCAATACTGAGCCGCTGCTGTATGTGTCCCTATTACTACACCTGATACCCCAATACTGAGCCGCTGCTGCCGTATGTGTCCCTATTACTGCCCCTGATACCCCAATACTGAGCCGCTGCTGTATGTGACCCTATTACTACACCTGATACCCCAATACTGAGCCGCTGCTGCCGTATGTGTCCCTATTACTGCCCCTGATACCCCAATACTGAGCCGCTGCTGTATGTGTCCCTATTACTGCCCCTGATACCCCAATATTGAGCCGCTGCTGTATGTGACCCTATTACTGCACCTGATACCCCAATACTAAGCCACTGCTGCCGTATGTGTCCCTATTACTGCCCCTGATACCCCAATACTGAGCCGCTGCTGCTGTATGTGTCCCTATTACCGCACCTGATATCCCAATACTGAGCCGCTGCTGCCGTATGTGTCCCTATTACTGCCCCTGATACCCCAATACTGAGCCGCTGCTGTATGTGTCCCTATTACTACACCTGATACCCCAATACTGAGCCGCTGCTGCCGTATGTGTCCCTATTACTGCACCTGATACCCCAATACTGAGCCGCTGCTACCATATGTGTCCCTATTACTGCACCTGATACCCCAATACTGAGCCGCTGCTGTATGTGACCCTATTACTGCACCTGATACCCCAATACTGAGCCGCTGCTGCCGTATGTGTCCCTATTACTGCACCTGATACCCCAATACTGAGCCGCTGCTGCTGTATGTGTCCCTATTACTGCCCCTGATACCCCAATACTGAGCCACTGCTGCCGTATGTGTCCCTATTACTGCACCTGATACCTCAATACTGAGACGCTGCTGCTGTATGCGTCCCTATTACTGCACCTGATACCCCAATACTGAGCCGCTGCTGCTGTATGTGTCCCTTTTACTGCACCTGATACCCCAATACTGAGCCGCTGCTACCATGTGTCCCTATTACTGCCCCTGATATCCCAATACTGAGCCGCTGCTGCTGTATGTGTCCTATTACTGCCCCTGATACCCCAATACTGAGCCGCTGCTGCTGTATGTGTCCCTATTACTGCCCCTGATACCCCAATACTGAGCCGCTGCTGCCGTATGTGTCCCTATTACTGCACCTGATATCCCAATACTGAGCCGCTGCTGTCGTATGTGTCCCTATTACTGCACCTGATACCCCAATACTGAGACGCTGCTGCTGTATGTGTCCCTATTACTGCACCTGATATCCCAATACTGACCTGCTGCTGTCGTATGTGTCCCTATTACTGCACCTGATACCCCAATACTGAGCCGCTGCTGCCGTATGTGTCCCTATTACTACACCTGATACTCCGATACTGAGCCGCTGCTGCCGTATGTGTCCCTATTAGTGCCCCTGATATCCCAATACTGAGCCACTGCTGCCGTATGTTAATGTGCCGGGGGCGGTCCGTGACTGCCCCTGGCACATAGTGCCGGATGTCAGCTGCGATAGGCAGCTGACACCCGGCCGCGATCGGCCGCGCTCCCCCCGTGAGCGCGGCCGATCGCGCTGGACATACTATTCCGTCCTTGGGAAGTAGGGCCCACCCCACATGGACGGCATAGTACGTCCAATGGCAGAAAGGGGTTAAGATCGTTATCCATTTGTAGAAGCCATCCTCTTTTCAACTTCCGCTTTTTTACAGATGGTGTTATATTTGCATCAAGAATTTGTTGAAATCCATTCTTCCCTCTACCTGTGAAATGTTTCCTGTGCATTGGCTGCAATACAACCCCAAAGCATGACTGATCCACCCCCATGCTTAATGATTGGTGAGATATTCTTTTCCTGAAATTCTGTGCCCTTTTTTCTCCACACAGCTTTGATCACTGTGGCCAAACAGTTCTATTTTAGCCTCATCGGTTCACAGGAGTTGTTTTCTAAATGCATCAGGTTAGTTTAGATGTTCTTTTGCATACTTCTGATGCTGAATTTTTTGGTGCGGATGCAGGAGAGGTTTTCTTTTGATGACTCTTCCATGAAGGCCATATTTGTGCAGGTGTGTCTGAGCAGTAGAACAGTGTACCACAACTTCAAAGTCTGCTAAATCTTTCTGAAAACCTTTTGCAGTCAAGTGGGAGTTCTGATTTGCAGGGGCGTAACTACCGCGGTCGCAGCGGTCGCCATTGCGACCGGGCCCCGCAGGTCAGGGGCCCAGGGCCGGCCCTTGACCTGCGGGGCCGGACTGGCCATCGGGCACTTCTGGCAAATGCCAGAAGAGCCGGTGCCAGTAGTGGGCCGCCCGCTGTACTGTTCCCCCCCGCCCCCCACCAGTGCCGCCGCCGCATTTAACTATACCGGCGTCTATGACACCAGTATAGTTCAATGCAATGATGTCGGAGAGAGCGTCTCCTGACGCTCCCTCTCCCATCATTCCCCGCTCTGCCTCTGACAGTACACTGCGGGTGCGCGACGACGTCATATCATAGCACACCTGCTGTGTCCTGCGCAGACTGCAGCCACCGAGACAGGAGCAGGGACGAGCAGCGCGGGCAAAAGGAAAGGTGAGGAGAGTGTTTTTTTTTTTTCTTTTTAACCGGACTGTGGGGCCATTATCGGGGGTGGTGGGATGAGATGTGGGCTGTGCTCTATATACCCCTGTGCGGGCTGTGCTGTATATACCCCTGTGCGGGCTGTGCTGTATATACCCCTGTGCGGGCTGTGCTGTATATATCCCTGTGCGGGCTGTGCTGTATATACCCGTGCTGGCTGTGCTCTATATACCCCAGTGCGGGCTGTGCTGTATATATCCCTGTGCGGGCTGTGCTGTATATATCCCTGTGCGGGCTGTGCTGTATATATCCCTGTGCTGGCTGTGCTGTATATATCCCTGTGCGGGCTGTGCTGTATATATCCCTGTGCGGGCTGTGCTGTATATACCCCTGTGCGGGCTGTGCTGTATATACCCCTGTGCGGGCTGTGCTCTATATACCCCTGTGCGGGCTGTGCTCTATATACCCCTGTGTGGGCTGTGCTCTATATACCCCTGTGCGGGCTGTGCTGTATATACCACTGTGCGGGCTGTGCTCTATATACCCCTGTGTGGGCTGTGCTCTATATACCCCTGTGCGGGCTGTGCTGTATATATCCCTGTGCGGGCTGTGCTGTATATATCCCTGTGCGGGCTGTGCTGTATATACCCCTGTGCGGGCTGTGCTCTATATACCCCTGTGCGGGCTGTGCTGTATATATCCCTGTGCGGGCTGTGCTGTATATATCCCTGTGCGGGCTGTGCTGTATATACCCCTGTGCGGGCTGTGCTCTATATACCCCTGTGCGGGCTGTGCTCTATATACCACTGTGCGGGCTGTGCTGGATATACCACTGTGCGGGCTGTGCTCTATATACCCCTGTGCGGGCTGTGCTGTATATATCCCTGTGCGGGCTGTGCTGTATATACCCCTGTGCGGGCTGTGCTCTATATACCCCTGTGCGGGCTGTGCTCTATATACCCCTGTGCGGGCTGTGCTGTATATATCCCTGTGCGGGCTGTGCTGTATATACCCCTGTGCGGGCTGTGCTCTATATACCCCTGTGCGGGCTGTGCTCTATATACCACTGTGCGGGCTGTGCTGGATATACCACTGTGCGGGCTGTGCTGGATATACCACTGTGCGGGCTGTGCTCTATATACCACTGTGCGGGCTGTGCTCTATATACCACTGTGCGGGCTGTGCTGGATATACCACTGTGCGGGCTGTGCTGGATATACCACTGTGCGGGCTGTCCTGGATATACCACTGTGCGGGCTGTGCTCTATATACCACTGTGCGGGCTGTGCTGGATATACCACTGTGCGGGCTGTGCTGGATATACCACTGTGCGGGCTGTGCTGGCACTCAACACCATGTTGCAGTGCAGGAGATTCCTGCAACAGTCCGAGGCGTATCTAGGGGAATGTGTGGGGGGGGGGGGGCCCATTTGGAAGTTCGCACCGTGGCCCATAGCTTTGTAGTTACGCCACTGCTGATTTACCTATTCTACGAGCAGCTCTCACTGAAATTTTGCTTGGTCTTGTAGACCTTATATGGACCTTCATTGTTCCTGGTAACTGCCATTTCCTAATTACATTTCGAATTGAGGAAAGGGAAACTTAAAAACGCTTTGCTATCTTCTATATAGCCTTCTCCTGTTCTGTGGGCCTCCACCATTTTCAGAGTGCTGGCAGTTGCCTAGAAGAACCCATGGCTGCTGTTTTTTGGCACAAGGTTAGAGAAGGCTGGGTTTTTATAAAGCTGGGAAATTTGCATCACCTGGCTTTCCTAATGATGCTAATGAACAAACCTTAAGAGACCAATTAAGGTCTGAAACCTTGGTCAAAGATATCTAAGCACACAAATCTCCAAGGGTCCCCAAACTTTTGCATTGGACCATTTTCTTTCTTGTAATTTTTAAATTGTAAAAATAACAATATTTTTTTTGCCTATAATACAAATGAAATGTGTCATATTTATCTTTAGGCCTTTTAAAGATCATTCCAACTTGCTTAAATGTTCACAATAACAATAATTTTCACCAGGGGTGCCTATCCCGATTGGGTACACCTTGTTGCGGTGGGATGGCTCTTATGTTTTTATTAAAATAGTGTCAACTAAGCACCCTATGTTATTTACATGTTCTATTACTATTTATTTACTCATTTTGGTTTTTTATCTTGGGTTCCACCTAATGTGTATGTCTCATCCACTAGCACGGTATTCACACTGAACTCGCCGTCCTATAGACAATGAATGGAGTGAGAGTCTGCACTCAGACAATCTCTAACATCCTAGTGGCTCTTTTCCCAATTGTCACCCATTGTAAACAGGCTGCCAGTCACCAGTCATGCACAGCCGAGAACAGTGGCAATCTATGCACATACCACGTTCTATTACTGATCCGTCTATCCCCGATGTACTGTCTCCTTCCCCATTGCCCTGTAGATTGGTACCCCCTGCCCTCATGGGCTTGCAATCAGTCACAGTTACTGTACTTTATTTTATTAATGTTTCTATATGTATGTATCCCTCCTCTCATGTACAGCACACTGGAATAAAAGTGTTTTAAAATTAAATAATACAAATAATAATAGTCATTCTGTACAAATGGAAAGTGCAGTTATTAAATGATCAGCAAGTGTAAATGGACCTTTATCCCTTAACCTTTTAAGAAATGTGCGTATGGCTGACACCGACTGATGGAGGGTTTCATCCTAAATGCATATTATCAAGGATCTCCCAACTATCAGAGGAAAGAAGGATCAGTCACAATGGATCTCAACATGCCTGATCATTTGTCCCCAGGAGAGACAGGATGCTAATAAAGGGGTCTGGCCGTGGCTTGCTGCCCCCTCCCTATTATAAGACACATATCCAATGGTTAGCACTAGAGTTCAATTCCTGTTCTTCTTTGAAGAGATTATTTGCATAGCCATTTGAAAAGGATTATGCACAAGGTTGGGATTCAGATTTTTAACCAGTTTATTGCTCTTAGCATAAATACATATGTAGAAATCCTTACAGGGAACCTGTCATGTAAAAACACGCTTTCAGTCATATCAAGCAAGACAAGAATACGGCACCATAACCATGATCAGTGCATTAGTACAGCACCAGAACAATCGCCACTACAGGAATCAGCAACAGAACCACCATCAGTACATGAATTCAGAAATACAAAAACCAGTCAGTACAGAAATACACTAGATCCTGCATCAGTACATGAATGGAGCACCAGAACCATCATCAGTACATGAATACAGTACTAGAACAACCAATCAGTACAGAAACACACTAGAGCCTCCATCAGTACATGAATGGAGCACCAGAATCATCATCAGTACATGAATACAGTACTAGAAGTTGCATAGAAATTTATGAAGCAGTCACGTTTGGGTAGGGAGAGCTGCCGGCCAGTCAGTGCACTGCATTCAGATCTCGGTGCGATTTATACAGCTGTCTGTGTCCTAATAGAGATAGCCAAATGCTATACAGTAGTTTGATTTTCAGAAACTGTTTATACACGTGATATTACCCAAATACCCACTCCATGGTCAGATAAGTGTATTTAGTCCTGCACTGTCTCACCCACAGAAACTATTGAATGCTAATTATTAACGATTATTTTGTACTATGGGGAATCTTTAGGATTCTTTCATATGGATCAATCACTGCACAAACAAATACGGTAGGTGAAATCACATATAGAAATATGTGTGCTTTTTTGTGGTCTTATAGCAATTGTGGCTATGGTTCACAGTTGTAGGAAAATGTCCCTAGAACCTTTTACCTATATTTTAGGTATCATCCATCTGTGTTGGCCACAGAGTGCTCCAATCACAACAAATATCAGGGACAGAATCTAAAGGACCATTACCATTTACAAACCCTGATCTGATCTGACTTGAGAACAGGATCCTGTAAATCACTTTCCAGCTCTCGTGATTGAAATGTCTGAGAGTGTCAAAAAACAGCTGAGCAAGCAAAATGTGTGCTTCCATTATGGTGTTAAGTGTTACCCCTTTATGGTGGGTTTGTGGTTTCCTAAAAAAGTTTTATTTCTGTTCTGTCATATTTCCAAACCTGTTTTATGGATTGTTTTGTAAAATCTGAAACACTATGTCTTCTAGATTTTCATATGCCAGGTAACGGCATAATCAGTAGCGGCACATCAAAATCTATGGTCTCATCATTCCTCTAAATAATAATAATAATAAGTGATCTCTTTGGTTGTCAAGAGACTTCCTCTGTTTAATAATGATATTCTCATTTGAGGAAACCACTTTGATGAGTGATTGAGTTACTTAACAGGTGTCATGATCCAGTTCGGGGTTTGTTTTCTGCTATCCTCTCTCTGGACTGGAGACTCCTATTTATATTGTTGCCATTGACAAAACATCTCTGGCTAAAAATGTCATCAAATTTGTCTCAGAGGAGTTTCTCCTTAAAGTGAGTTCCTTACACCAGAAACGTATTTCATGTTTTGTTATGCACAATCTGCCTGCGGGACTGGTGTTGGGGTTCACCTGGTTACAATTACATAATCCTGTGATAAACTGGAAATCTCGGGACATTGTTGAATGGGGGGGGGGTCCTAATTGAAGTAAAAATTGCCTCACTACTGTGCTAGTGTCATCCGTCAGTCTGGAAGGTATTCCGGAGTACCTGAAGGACTTTGAAGATGTGCTCTCTGAAAAGGAGGCCGAGGCTCTACCACCACACTACCCATTCGATTGTGCCGTTGATCTTATTCCCTGTGCCAAATTGCCCAAAGTCCATCTTTACAACCTTTTTGACCCTGAACGGGCTGCCATGAAGGAGTATATCTCTGAAAGCCTCCGTAAAGGGCACATTTGGCCATCTGCTCCTGTGGCAGCGGGGTTCTTCTTTGTGAAGAAAAAAGATGGTGGTTTACGCCCATGCCTCGATTTTCGAGAACTGAATAAAATCTCTATTAGAAACACTTACCCCTACCACTTATTCCTAATTTGTATAATCAATTGTCGTGGGACAGGTGGTTCTCTAAGTTGGACCTCAGGGGAGCATACAATCTCATCCGTAAGCATGAGGGGGATGAGTGGAAAACTGCTTTTTTCACCTCTGAGGGTTTGTTTGAGAATTTGGTTAGGCCCTTTGGCCTGACTAACATGCTAGCAGTGTTCCAGAATTTCATGAATCATGTTTTCTCAGATTTTATTGACCATTTCATGGTGGATTATTTGTATGACATCCTCATATAGTCTTCTGACAAACAGAGTCACATGAGCCACCTCCGGGCGGTTCTTCAGAGGCTTAGGGAGAACTCACTATTTGCTAAACCGGAGAAGTGTTAATTTTTTGCTCAAGAATTGTCCTTCCTTGGGGTCATTTTGTGGTACAGGCTATTGTAGATTGGGTGCAACCCAGAGATCTCAAGGGTCTTCAGCATTTTCTGGGTTTCGCTAATTATTATAGAAAATTCATTAATGGGTTTTCTCAGGTGGTCAAACCCCTCACTGATTTAACTTGTAAGGGGGCTGATCTCAAGAACTGGTCAGCTCCAGCTGTGGCGGCGTTTTCTTCCTTGAAGAACTGTTTCATGACTGCCCCTGTATTGGTTCAACCTGATTTGTCTAAACCATTTATTGTAGAGGTGGACGCCTCGGAGGTGGGAGTGGGGGCTGTGTTGTCTAACTTAAGACCCTGTGCTTTTTTTTCGAGAAAATTTTCCTCTGCTGAGAGGAATTATGATGTGGGTAACTGGGAGCTATTGGCCATTAAATTGGCGTTTGGCGTTTGAAGAAAGGAGGCATTTTTTGGAGGGGGCTGTCCATCGTATCACTGTCATTACGGATCACAAGAACCTGTCTAACGTCGAGTCCGCCAAATGTTTAACTCCAAGACAGGCAAGGTGGTCACTTTTTTTTTCTTGATTTCAGTTTTCTATTACTTTCAGAGCGGGGTCCAAGAATGTGAAGTCTGATGCTTTGTCTCGTAGCCTAGATCCAATATCACCTCCTGAACCTCCTTCCTCCATTCTTCAGCGTGGAGTGGTGGTGGCTGCGGTGTCCTTGGCATTGGAACGAGAGATTCGGGAGACCCAATCTCTTGCTCCTTTGTCCATACCTGATAATAAGCTCTTTGTGCCTGTTCAGTATCGGTTAAGGGTGCTTCGGGAGTTCCATGACTCGGCTCTGAGTGGGCATCCTGGAATCTCAGCCACGCGTAAAGCCATCACTAGGCTGTTTTGATGGCCCTCTTTGGCTTCGGATGTTACTGGATTTGTGTCCTCCTGTGAAACTTGTGTCCGCGCAAAAACCCCCGTAACCGGCCGGCCGGAAAATTGGTGCCACTGCCAGTTCCAGATAGACCGTGAACCCATCTGTCCATGGATTTTATCATCGACCTTCCCCCCTCTAATGGCAAAACCGTGATCTGGGAAGTTGTTGACAGATTCAGTAAACAGGTGCATTTTGTACCATTGCTGGGCCTCCCTAATTCTGAGACTCTTATCAAAACTATTCATTGAGCATGTGGTCCGATTGCATGGTGTGCCTGTCAGTGTGGTGTCTGATATAGGGGTGCAATTTGTGGCAAAATTCTTTAGGGTTATTTGTAAAAGACTGGGTATCAGTCTGACCTTTTCATCAGCCTACCATCCTGAGACCAACGGTCAGACTAAAAGGACCAATCAGTCTTTGGAGCAGATATTACGGTGTCTTGCCACGTCTAGACAGGATAATTGGTGCTCTGCGGTACCAATGGCTGAATTTACTTTCAATAATCGCGTCAATCAGTCCTCTGGTACTTCCCCGTTCTTCTGTAACTATGGGTTTCACCCTCACTTTGATGACTTTTCCCGGCTGGATTTGGGGTGTCCAGGGGCTGATTCGGCCTTTCTACAGTTGGGGGAGGTCTGGAGGGAGGTTCAGAGGAACATTGGGGAGGCTCGTGGCAAATATAAATTTTTTGCAGATAAATGACATTCTGTGGGGCCGGCTTACCTGGTGGGGGATAAGGTATGGTTATCCACCAAGAATATAAGATTGAGGATTCCCTCTGCTAAGTTGAGTCCCAAGTTTTTTGGGTCTTATGAAATTTTAGAGGTGGCTAATCCTGTGGCCTTTCGTCTGCCTCCGTATTTGCGGATCCCCAATGTGTTCCATAAGGCGCTTTTGAAGCCGTCAGTGCCTTCCTCAGGTGAGTGTCCCTCGCACCCACCGCCTGTTGTGGTGGATGGCCAGATTGATGTTCACTTCAGTACTTGGTCAATTGGAAAGGTTACGGTCCTGAGGACCGGTTATAGGTGCCGGATCGGTTGGTCCGGGCTTTTCACGCTCGTTGTCCAGGGAAGCCTGGGGGTCCTGTGGCCCCCATTGAGAGGGAGTACTGTCATGATCCAGTTCGGGGTTTTTGTTCTGCTATCCTCTGTCTGGACTGGTCATGCGGGGGTTAATCCCCTCGGCCTAGTTTTGGAGCTAGCTGGGCTTTTTAAGTCTTCTGTAGTCTGCTGGCCAGCGTCAGTGATAGTTCATGCTTCCAGGCTAGAGCAGCTGACCTGTATATCCTGGTGTTCCCTCTGCCTCTGACTTCCCGTATTTGTATTAGACCCGTTCCCTATCCCTGATTTAGTGTTCGTCTGGTGGTTTCCCTACAGTGTATGACTCGGCCTGATCTCTGACTCCGACTCTTGTTTTTGTCTCTACCAAGTTCCCCGACTGGCTTTGACTTTCTGGCTTGTACCCCGACTTCGTCTTACGTCTCACGTTTTGGATACCGTGCTCCCGTTTAGCTCTGACTTCTGGCTTGTCTACGACTATGTGCACTGATGTGACTTCTGGTACTTCGTCTCCTCTTTATTGCTGACCGGCCTGTCTGACTACTCTGCTGCCTTCTAGTGGTGCTCCGCACCTTGCACTGTGGTGCTACACGGTGAGTGCTACCTTGTTCCCCTTATCTGCGCCCCCTGGGGGAGTTAGCGTGCAACTGCCTTGCAGTTGCATCACAACAGGGTTGCCTCATCTTATTAAAGGGATAAAATTGCAATGTGGTTGTAAATACAAGCAACGGTACAATTTACCATTTTATTAACAATCCTCTCTGTTCACCTAAATGGGGCAATTTTTAATTCTATTGTGTACTGCTCATTGCCTAGGTTACCAGCCACTGCTGCAGTCTGTCACAGGTGGTTGTTCTCCTAGACAAGGAGTGAAAACCTTACAAGTTCTTTGCTAAAGAGTTTGCAAGCGCTGCTCTAAAACTGGCCGGACCACTGAATACAATAAGCTCAAGCGCCACAAAGATGCTGCAGGGACAGAGCGGTGTCTGTTGGCCACATGGGAGCGCGCACAGGTCAGCCCAGCAGCGCAACAATGCCGCCATCCCAAACTAATAATCACCAGCACAAGGAGGACACTGATAATCCAGGGAGCTACTGAAGACAAAAAAAGAGACTACCCCTTTATGTTATGTAGCGTGAGCCGGATGAATGAAAACCTTTATTGTCATGGCTGAAATATCTCTTAGCATTGTAAATGTGCTGTGTAATTGTGAATAATATAGAATTAGGAGCATGCATTTGTCAATCATGGTTTATTGTAGTAATTAAATGTACTTGCGTAATTACATGTTATTATCCTTACAGATAATGTCAATTACTGTAGATTAAGTTGAGAAAATAACAGGTAATACTTGTGTATGTGTAATATCTCACCGAGTAATAATCTGGCCTTATCAGCTTCTTTAGATTCAGTAGAAGAACCGTTGAAAAGCTGCGGAGCGGAAGTGATCTATCTCAGCAGCCAATGTACAGGGTGGGCCATTTATATGGATACACCTGGGTGGGCCATGTATATGGATACACCTAAATAAAATGGGAATGATTGGTGATGTCAACTTCCTGTTTGTGGCACATTAGTATATTGGAGGGGGAAATCTTTTCAAGATGGGTGGTGACCATGGCGGCCAGTTTGAAGTCAGCCATTTTGGATACAACTTTATAAATGGCTCCCCCAGGTCTATCCATATAAATGGCCCACCCTGTAGAAGGCGGCCTATGACCACAAAGAATACAAATGCTTTCTATCACTTCTGTGTAGTCTAAGTGTGGTTTAACTCCTTATCCAAATACCCTAGCTAATAAAACTGACGTATAAAGAGAACCGGTCAGCACGGTTTTGTCTTTACATTACAAAATTTTGCTGGCAAGTTCCCTCTAATGTTGTATCATTCGGTACATGCCCAATTAGCCTCCAATAGCTATAACCTTGGAACCTTGATGAAAATTTAGAAGACTTCAAAATTGTTAAACTTTCAATTTTTATATCCTTAAACCAGTTAGTCATGCTGTACACAATAATTTATAAATAACTTTTCCCACATGTCTGTCTTACATCTGCATCATTTTGAAGCATAATTTTTTTTTTGTTTGCGAGACAAAAGGGTTGCAAGTTTTCAGCAATTTCTCAATTTTCCAACAAAGTTTACAAAACCATTTTTAGGGATCACATTACATTTGCGGGGCCTATATGACAGAAAATACCCAAAAGTGACATCATTTTAGAAACTGCATCTGTCAAAGTGCTCAAAACCACATTCAAGAAGTTTATGAACCCTTTAGGTGCTTCACAGGAATTAAAACAATGTGGATGGAAAAAATTAACATTTTAATTTTTCCCATAAAAATGATTATTTAGCCCCAAATTTAGCATTTTTACAAGGGTAAAAGGAGGAATTGGAACAGACCATACAGTTTGTTGTGCAATTTCTCCTTAGTATGCCAATATCTGATATGTGTTGGAAAACTACTGTATAGGCACACTGCAGGGCTCGGAAATAAAGCAGCGCCATTTGAGTTTTGTAGTGCAAAATTGCCTTGAATAGATAGCGAACGCCAGGTCTTGTTTGCAGAGTACTAATGTGCCTCAATAGTGGAAAACCCCCCCCCCCCCCCCCAAGTGACCCCATTTTCAAAACTACGCCCCTCAAGGAATTTATTTTACAGGAACCCCTTCCCGACCATGACATAAACTTACATCAAATGTCGTGAAGGGGTTAAGGCGACTTTTCAATAAGCGGTCATGTGTATGTGTATGAGGAATTAAACTTTTTCTGGCTATTATATCACTTGTATTCTGCATGTTTTTGGCCATTTTCCCTGTTCAGGCTCTTGCCACTAGAAGCTGCAGCAGTTGCCCATTCCCTTTCCATAGACTTCTATAAGCAGCGAGGTGTAATTTCATTTCTCCCTGAAGACAGAATTGAGCAGCTTTTGAGCGTGAGTGATCATTGCTTAAGAAGAGAAGTGGCTAATAAGTGTGGAAAGAGGCATTTTTATCTATTTAGATATTGTGCAAAGTTTCTTATCTTCACTTGTGCTGTTGATATGTGGAAATCAGTAAAAGTGTAATTACTCTGTATAATGGTGTGTGTGGGGATTACCAGGCTCTTCATGGATAGCAGATGTCAGGGAAAGATGGATTGAGCATTTGGATATAAACATATCAGGTCCCCTGTCACAGAGGATAAGCCACCAGTAGAGGAGTCTGAAAGGGTTTATTCCCTTCTCCACATGGCAATGAACATGCACATTCAGCTTAATTGATCAGAGCTGCCGTTGATTAGAGTCCCTCCCCATTGACAGGGGAAATGCTAACACCTAGTTGTCAATTTATTCTCACATTTATTTTTTATGTGGGGCATAAAATGCGGAACGGCAATACAGTGTAATAGAAAAGATGATTTAGAATTCTTATTACATGGGGATTATAATTATTTACTAAAACAGACATGTCAGAAGAGACGACTTTTCACCAAGTGTCATGCAACATGAATATGGTAATGTCACATTGTGATATCACATCTAAGGTTTGTCAGTGGGTTGTGCTGCACAGGACTTTGCCAAAATAGACTTAGATGAAAATCGCGTGATAGTAAGTCATAGACACAAGTATTTTGAGCTATCTATTGGCAAAACACATGTTCCAGAGTAGCCCAAGCCCTAAGATGGGAACTGTACTTTTAGCAAACTTTGCATAAATCAATAGTAAAAATAGGCAAATATAAGAAAGTTTGTAATATACACTCACCGGCCACTTTATTAGGTACACCTGTCCAACTTCTTGTTAACACTTAATTTCTAATCAGCCAATCACATGGCGGCAACTCAGTGCATTTAGGCATGTAGACATGGTCAAGACAATCTCCTGCAGTTCAAACCGAGCATCAGTATGGGGAAGAAAGGTGATTTGAGTGCCTTTGAACGTGGCATGGTTGTTGGTGCCAGAAGGGCTGGTCTGAGTATTTCAGAAACTGCTGATCTACTGGGATTTTCACGCACAACCATCTCTAGGGTTTACAGAGAATGGTCCGAAAAAGAAAAAAAAATCCAGTGAGCGGCAGTTCTGTGGGCGGAAATGCCTTGTTGATGTCAGAGGTCAGAGGAGAATGGGCAGACTGGTTCGAGCTGATAGAAAGGCAACAGTGACTCAAATCGCCACCCGTTACAACCAAGGTAGGCCTAAGAGCATCTCTGAACGCACAGTGCGTCGAACTTTGAGGCAGATGGGCTACAGCAGCAGAAGACCACACCGGGTACCACTCCTTTCAGCTAAGAACAGGAAACTGAGGCTACAATTTGTACAAGCTCATCGAAATTGGACAGTAGAAGATTGGAAAAACGTTGCTTGGTCTGATGAGTCTCGATTTCTGCTGCGACATTCGGATGGTAGGGTCAGAATTTGGCGTAAACAACATGAAAGCATGGATCCATCCTGCCTTGTATGGAGCATCTTTGGGATGTGCAGCCGACAAATCTGCGGCAACTGTGTGATGCCATCATGTCAATATGGACCAAAATCTCTGAGGAATGCTTCCAGCACCTTGTTGAATCTATGCCACGAAGAACTGAGGCAGTTCTGAAGGCAAAAGGGGGTCCAACCCGTTACTAGCATGGTGTACCTAATAAAGTGGCCGGTGAGTGTATGTTATGTCAGATAATTCTGCTTCCTTCCTCACTTATCAAACACGTCTTCCCCTCTCACCTTACCTCCTGAATTTGTCATTCACATCCTATTATACCATATGGGCAGGGAGGAGTGAGGAAACAGGCAGAGGGAGACATGGAAAGATCATAGTGAGCTTTCTAACAAGTCTTTTATCTCACCATAGAGCTGATGCACGTCCAGACAACTTTGCACTATATAGTTTTCTCCATGTTGCTGTTGCTTGTTTCTGTGCCCTAAAAGAATGAAAAGCAGGAATCCCTCCCAGTATGTTGTGCTGTGCATGGGAGACATCACCGCACCTAGCTTCATCCTGCCAGCCTCAAAGGGATTGCAAATAAATTGATGGAGCATACAGAGTGGAAAAGTGGTGAAAATGCAGCATACAAGTCATATAATGACCAGATATAGTATTGTTACTCATGTACACACACAGGACATCTGATTCTGAAAAGTTACTTGAAAGTAATGTTACCATTTTAGGATTAATAGGAATTGTTACAACAACACACAGGGTTTTAGGATAGTATTATATACAGTGGGGAAAATAAGTATTTGATACACTGCCGATTTTGCAAGTTTTGATTATTATTATTTATGACCTCTCCATTCTTTGTAGGTAGGAGAACTTGCAAAATCGGCAGTGTATCAAATACTTACTTTCCCCACTGTACATTGCTTGTTGGAATGTTGCAGGTCACTATACCAAAAGTTGACTGCAATGACTGATGAAACCTGTACTAGCAGCTTATTGAGAAAGTACAGATTATCCCAGCTGGCAGTGTCATAAGCTTCTTCTTCATCTACTAGCTGGGTTAAGATGTCAGCCAATTAAAATAAGGAAATTAATTGACCTGACCAACTTGTAATGGGAGTAAGTTGATGAAAAGTAATGTTTTCCAGCAACTTGGTCTCTGGGACGAGCAAGCAACACAGAGTACAGTAACAGCTATATTAATAGTGCAGCTCTGGAATCTTCATTATGGCATTATACTCAACACCAGTTATTAAAAGAAAACATTCCATATCCAGTGTTTACAGCAACTCATTTGTTCCTGCAAATGCTTTTTGCTAAAAAATCATTACAGATTATCTTAATTTCTTAAACAAATGCATGAGACTTTACAAGATACACAAGAAGGGACAGGACAAGCTTTCATGGTGTCCAAGCTGGGGGTAGATGCTTCATATTGTTCCTCAGAATCCTAAGTGCTATGGATGGATATGGATGGATGATTGACATATGAGCGATACATACAGTGGTGCTTGGAAGTTAGTGAACTATTCACAATTTTCTGTATTTTTGCATAAATTTGACCTAAAAGATCAGATTTTCAAAAAAAGACTTAAAAGTAAATAAAGAGAACCAAAATCAAACAAACAAGTAAAAAATATTAGACATTATAATTTTTGTTTTGTGGAAAATGATCCAATGTCAAATTTCTGGGACTGCCAAAATATGTGAACCTTTAGGATTAGCAGAAAATTTGATGGTAAAATTAGTGTCTGGTGCTATCAATGGGATCAGGTGTGAATGGGTGGCCTGTATTTATTTATTTGACTCGCTTATATTAATTATTAATTCCACAGTGCTTTACATACTTCATTGACACTGTCCCTATTGGGCTCATTATCTGGATTCTGTAAGGGTACCGTCACACAGTGCAATTTTGATCGCTACGACGGCACGATTCGTGACGTTCCAGCGATGCATTTACGATATCGCTGTGTCTGACACGCTACTGCGATCCGGATCCCCGCTGAGAATCGTACGTCGTAGCAGATCGTTTGAAACTTTCTTTCGTCGTCTAGTGTCCCGCTGTGGCGGCATGATTGCATTGTGTGACACAGGTTGTATACGATGTGCGCACAGTAACCAACGGCTTCTACATCGCAAATACGTCATGAAATTATCACTCCAGCGCCGTGTATTGCAACGTGTGACCGCAGTATACGACGCTGGAGCGATACTTATACGACGCTGCAACGTCACGAATCGTGCCGTCGTAGCGATGAAAATGGCACTGTGTGACGGTACCCTAACACTAGTTACTGCTTAGGGACAATCCGTGATTCCGGGGTCAGATACCAAGAGAGCACGTAGTAAATAAAAGGGAAAAAAAGGCAAAGTCAGGTCATGGTCCAAGGTCAGATTACCAAGAAAATAGTGGATCAGAGCAAAGGGGATGGTCAGATTAAGGTCCAAAGTCAGACAGCAGTAGATCAGTAAACAGAGCACAGAATTACCGGGCAAACAGCACGACTGAGCGAATGCTACGATTGATAGAGATCTGGGGCTGAGCGCTCAGCTAAGTAGCAAGGTAATTATTTAGAAACAGAGCACCTGCCAGAAGCTCAGCACTAGAGATCGGCTCCCACCTTTTTTGGCAAGCCATAGCGCTTACCAAAAAAGCTGTAGTGGGAACCCGGATACCTAGAGCGCTCCAGCTGTTGGGCGCCACAGCTGCATGTGTCGCGGCTGTGTGACATTCACAACACACAGGCTCTCCATACATGTGTTGTGATCAGACACGGACTGGGACTGAAATTCAGCCCTGGCATTTGAAATTACACAGGCCCATGCTGTCCCGGTCCCCCGAGCACCAGATGGAATATGTTACTAATATTACCCTGGATGGAAGAAAGCAAGATTTACTACATGACCAATATTTCTAAGGATTCCCGTGGCCTGCTGGGATAAGTGATGGAGTCAGCGACGTGCTCCTTCACAATTCTTAACAGTATGGGTGTCTTGAGAACACTAATTCTGTTAATAACATTGCAGACAAGGCAGCCCACAACCAGACAGGCCCTTCAGGCATTTGCCAGAATTGTCAGATGGCCAGTCCGGCCCTGGTTGTGACTGTCACACAGCTGCGACACATGCAGCTGCCGGGCCGGACACCTGATTATCGGGAGCGCTCCAGGTATCCAAGTTCCCGCAGCAGCTATTCGATAAGCTCTATTAGCGAGCTGAATAAGGAGGGAGCCAAGGATATTCGTTCATGTCTATTCAGCACCTCCCATTCTCAGATTGGACCGCTGAGCTGTCAATCAAAGTACCAAGAGCTCAGCACACCCCTGCACTGAATTGGACAACTAAGCTGTCCATCAACACATTGCTCACTCGATTGAATAACAGAGGTGTCATTCACTGCGCCCGTGACACACTGAGGGGTGGAATCATGTTCAATTTGTTTTTATCTTTGGCGTGTGGAAGAAAACCAGTGTACCTGGAGGAAAACAAACACGGGGAGAACATACAAACTCCTTGCAGATGTTAAAGTATTCAAAAGAATAGAAAAATATATTGATTACATTTTATTTTATTGACAATCAAATCATGATTATACACAAAAACATTAATGCTTATAAATAAATCATAAAAACCTCACAATGCACAAGAATTTTATTAGAAATAAATTAAAAACAATGTCCAATTAACCAATTTTAATATATAAAAATAATATACATAAAATTATACATATATAGAAAAGTATATATATGTATAAATATAGGAAAAGATGTGTCAGACAGGGGACAGGGAGCAGCAGACCGCGTAGCAGCAGGTGTATAATTTGCTATATTTTTTATCCAAAACCATCGGTATACAAAATATATACATATATATATATATATATATATATATATATATATATATATATATATATATATATATATATATATATATATATATATATGAATGAGGTGAAAAAATAGATTTTTATAACAAAGAAGTGAATGGATGCTCAATTTATAAACAAGTAGTGAAAAAAACAATCAGTAGTGATACACCAAAAAATTCATATCGTATGATAAATAAAAGTGCATAAATAAATAAATAACAAACTTGAAAAGAATTGGACAAAAATAGATAGAGGCAAATAATAATAATAATAAATGCCTCGAATGTGATCAAGTGATCAGAAAGCCAATGGTCCTGGAAAATATAAATCAAAAGAACAGGGGTGGATTAAGGGTAGCCAGGGCCCCGGGCTGTTCAGACACTGTGGGCCCCCCCGCTCATGTGACGGGGTCATGCGACGGGGTCATGTGTGTCATGTTACATAGATTTTGTAAGCCGCCACCATAACACGGTAGACACTTTTGGCCGGGCCCTACTCTACTGTAACCTATTAAATTTGTTAAAATATGCAATACAATTTAGGTATATTATGATTTATTTTTCAATTTTTAAAATGACCAATATCACATACAAGGAACAAATACCACCGCACCATGACCAGATCACATATTACAACTACAGTGATCGAATAATATCACATACAAGGAACAAATACCACCGCACCATGACCAGACCACATATTACCACCACATGGTGACCAAATAGCACATACAAGGGACAAATACCGCAACACCATTTCTAGACCACATGTTACCACCACATAGTGACTGAATACAACAATACTGATCAGTAATTTAAAAAAAAAACACAATACTATCACCATCAGTGCCAGTATTCACAGGAGATCTGTACTTAGTATGCAGTGTCTGTGTAGAGGTTATACAGTGATCACTGGTGACATTATACACAGGACCTCTGTATATAGTATACAGTGTATAGTGTCAGTGTATAGATAACACTGACTCACCAGTGACGTCTCTAGGTGAAGTCCTTCATCTTTCATCCAGCACAGACCGCCATCATTTCTTCCAGCCAGGGCTCGTTTCTGCAGGAAATAACACAGTTATCTAGAGCTCCGCTTGCAGAACACATTACTTAATTTTTCCCAACTTCTACATTACACCACATGAAGAAAAAAAGGCGACATAGTGTCACTCTGCACAGTAACAGGACCGCCCCCCCATTTAAAACAGTGTCCTCAAAAATAAAATAAATACATCACTGCAGTAATAATATCCCTTAATTAGCCCCTATGGTAATAATATTCCCCATCTTGGCCCCGTGTATCTCATTCCTGGCTCCAGCCATATGTTCTCGCATCCTGCCCTCATGAGTATCCATTCTACCCCATAAGATCTCCTCATCCTGCCCCATCTGTCTCCATCGTATCCATCCTGCCCCATGATCCAATCCTGCCCCATGTCTTTCATTCTGCCCCGTGTCTTCAATCATGATCCGTATCTACATTCTGCCCATGCCTCCAGTCCTGCCCCCAGTGTGTCCAGCATATTACCCCCAGTGTGTCCAGCATATTACCCGCAGTGTGTCCAGCAATCTGCCCCCAGTGTCTCCAGCAATCTGCCCCAGTGTGTCCAGCATTGCCCCCAGACAGTGTGTCCAGCAATCTGCCCCAGTGTGTCCAGCATTGCCCCCAGTGTGTCCAGCAATCTGCCCCAGTTTGTCCAGCATATTACCCCCAGTGTGTCCAGCAATATGCCCCAGTGTGTCCAGCATTGCCCCCAGTGTGTCCAGCAATTTGCCCCAGTGTGTCCAGCATATTACCCCCAGTGTGTCCAGCATATTACCCCTAGTGTGTCCAGCAATCTGCCCCAGTGTCTCCAGCTTATTGCCCCCAGTGTGTCCAGCATTGCCCCCAGACAGTGTGTAGAGCAATCTGCCCCAGTGTGTCCAGCATTGCCCCCAGACAGTGTGTCCAGCAATCTGCCCCAGTGTGTCCAGCATTGCCCCCAGTGTGTTCAGCAATCTGCCCCAGTGTGTCCAGCATTGCCCCAGTGTGTCCACCAGCAATCTGCCCCAGTGTGTCCAGCATTTCCCCCAGTGTGTCCAGCAATCTGCCCCAGTGTGTCCAGCATTGCCCCCAGACAGTGTGTCCAGCTATTCCCCAGTGTGTCCAGCATTGCCCCCAGACAGTGTGTCCAGCAATCTGCCCCAGTGTGTCCAGCATTGCCCCCAGTGTGTCCAGCAATCTGCCCCAGTGTGTCCAGCATATTACCCCCAGTGTGTCCAGCAATCTGCCCCAGTGTGTCCAGCATTGCCCCCAGTGTGTCCAGCAATCTGCCCCAGTGTGTCCAGCATTGCCCCCAGACAGTGTGTCCAGCAATCTGCCCCAGTGTGTCCAGCATTGCCCCCAGACAGTGTGTCCAGCAATCTGCCCCAGTGTGTCCAGCATTGCCCCAGTGTGTCCAGCAATCTGCCCCAGTGTGTCCAGCATATTACCCCCAGTGTGTCCAGCAATCTGCCCCAGTGTGTCCAGCATTGCCCCCAGTGTGTCCAGCAATCTGCCCCAGTGTGTCCAGCATATTACCCCCAGTGTGTCCAGCATATTACCCCTAGTGTGTCCAGCAATCTGCCCCAGTGTCTCTAGCATATTGCCCCCAGTGTGTCCAGCATTGCCCCCAGACAGTGTGTACAGCAATCTGCCCCAGTGTGTCCAGCATTGCCCCCAGTGTGTCCAGCAATCTGCCCCAGTGTGTCCAGCATTGCCCCCAGACAGTGTGTCCAGCAATCTGCCCCAGTGTGTCCAGCATTGCCCCCAGACAGTGTGTCCAGCAATCTGCCCCAGTGTGTCCAGCATTGCCCCAGTGTGTCCAGCAATCTGCCCCAGTGTGTCCAGCATATTACCCCCAGTGTGTCCAGCAATCTGCCCCAGTGTGTCCAGCATTGCCCCCAGTGTGTCCAGCAATCTGCCCCAGTGTGTCCAGCATATTACCCCCAGTGTGTCCAGCATATTACCCCTAGTGTGTCCAGCAATCTGCCCCAGTGTCTCCAGCATATTGCCCCCAGTGTGTCCAGCATTGCCCCCAGACAGTGTGTAGAGCAATCTGCCCCAGTGTGTCCAGCATTGCCCCCAGACAGTGTGTCCAGCAATCTGCCCCAGTGTGTCCAGCATTGCCCCCAGTGTGTTCAGCAATCTGCCCCAGTGTGTCCAGCATTGCCCCAGTGTGTCCACCAGCAATCTGCCCCAGTGTGTCCAGCATTTCCCCCAGTGTGTCCAGCAATCTGCCCCAGTGTGTCCAGCATTGCCCCCAGACAGTGTGTCCAGCAATCTGCCCCACTGTGTGCAGCATTGCCCCCAGACAGTGTGTCCAGCAATCTGCCCCAGTGTGTCCAGCATTGCCCCCAGTGTGTCCAGCAATCTGCCCCAGTGTGTCCAGCATATTACCCCCAGTGTGTCCAGCAATCTGCCCCAGTGTGTCCAGCATTGCCCCCAGTGTGTCCAGCAATCTGCCCCAGTGTGTCCAGCATTGCCCCCAGACAGTGTGTCCAGCAATCTGCCCCAGTGTGTCCAGCATTGCCCCCAGACAGTGTGTCCAGCAATCTGCCCCAGTGTGTCCAGCATTGCCCCAGTGTGTCCAGCAATCTGCCCCAGTGTGTCCAGCATATTACCCCCAGTGTGTCCAGCATTCTGCCCCAGTGTGTCCAGCATTGCCCCCAGTGTGTCCAGCAATCTGCCCCACTGTGTCCAGCATATTACCCCCAGTGTGTCCAGCATATTACCCCTAGTGTGTCCAGCAATCTGCCCCAGTGTCTCTAGCATATTGCCCCCAGTGTGTCCAGCATTGCCCCCAGACAGTGTGTACAGCAATCTGCCCCAGTGTGTCCAGCATTGCCCCCAGTGTGTCCAGCAATCTGCCCCAGTGTGTCCAGCATTGCCCCCAGACAGTGTGTCCAGCAATCTGCCCCAGTGTGTCCAGCATTGCCCCCAGACAGTGTGTCCAGCAATCTGCCCCAGTGTGTCCAGCATTGCCCCAGTGTGTCCAGCAATCTGCCCCAGTGTGTCCAGCATATTACCCCCAGTGTGTCCAGCAATCTGCCCCAGTGTGTCCAGCATTGCCCCCAGTGTGTCCAGCAATCTGCCCCAGTGTGTCCAGCATATTACCCCCAGTGTGTCCAGCATATTACCCCTAGTGTGTCCAGCAATCTGCCCCAGTGTCTCCAGCATATTGCCCCCAGTGTGTCCAGCATTGCCCCCAGACAGTGTGTAGAGCAATCTGCCCCAGTGTGTCCAGCATTGCCCCCAGACAGTGTGTCCAGCAATCTGCCCCAGTGTGTCCAGCATTGCCCCCAGTGTGTTCAGCAATCTGCCCCAGTGTGTCCAGCATTGCCCCAGTGTGTCCACCAGCAATCTGCCCCAGTGTGTCCAGCATTGCCCCCAGTGTGTCCAGTGTTATGACCCCAATGGCGAGGGTCTCAGAGATATCAGCAAGTCTGCGAAGTACAAAAATCCAGCTCATAGGGCAGTGGTAACTGGGTTGACCATATATCTACTCCTAACGCCAACACTAGAAGTAGCCGGGGAACATGCCTACGTTGGTCGCTAGATGTCTCGCGCCAGCCGGAGGACTAACTACCCCTAGAAGAGGAAAACAAAGACCTCTCTTGCCTCCAGAGAATAGACCCCAAAAGTTGGATACAAGCCCCCCACAAATAATAACGGTGAGGTAAGAGGAAATGACAAACACAGAGATGAACTAGGTTTAGCAAAGAGAGGCCCACTCACTAATAGCAGAATGTAGTAAGATAACTTATATGGTCAACAAAAACCCTACAAAAATCCACACTGGAGATTCAAGAACCCCCGAACCGTCTAACGGCCCGGGGGGAGAACTCCAGCCTCCCTAGAGCTTCCAGCAAGGATAGGATACAGATTATGTACAAGCTGGACAAAAATGCAAACAAAAACAATAGCAAAAAGCAAGAAAGCAGACTTAGCTTAATCAAGCAGGAACCAGGATCAGTAGACAAGAGCACTACAGATTAGCTCTGATATCAACGTTGCCAGGCATTGAACTGAAGGTCCAGGGAGCTAATATAGCAACACCCCTGACCTAACGACCCAGGTGAGCATACAAGGGATGATAGACATACCCAGAGTAAAAACACTAGTAGCCACTAGAGGGAGCCAAAAGGTAAATTCACAACAGTACCCCCCCCTTAGTGAGGGGTCACCGAACCCTCACCAAGACCACCAGGGCGATCAGGATGAGCGGCGTGAAAGGCGCGAACTAAATCGGCCGCATGCACATCAGAGGCGACCACCCAGGAATTATCCTCCTGACCATAGCCCTTCCACTTGACCAGGTACTGAAGCCTCCGCCTGGAGAGACGAGAATCTAAGATCTTCTCCACCACGTACTCCAACTCGCCCTCAACCAACACCGGAGCAGGAGGCTCAGCAGAAGGAACCACAGGCACAACGTACCGCCGCAACAAGGACCTATGAAATACGTTGTGAATGGCAAATGACACCGGAAGATCCAGGCGAAAAGATACAGGATTAAGGATCTCCAATATCTTGTAAGGACCAATCAATCGAGGCTTAAATTTGGGAGAGGAGACCTTCATAGGAACAAATCGAGAAGACAGCCATACCAAATCCCCAACACGAAGTCGGGGACCCACACCACGGCGGCGATTGGCAAAACGCTGAGCCTTCTCCTGTGACAACTTCAAGTTGTCCACCACATGATTCCAGATCCGCTGCAACCTATCCACCACAGAATCCACTCCAGGACAGTCAGAAGGCTCCACATGTCCCGAGGAAAAACGAGGATGGAAACCGGAGTTGCAGAAAAATGGCGAAACCAAGGTGGCAGAACTAGCCCGATTATTAAGGGCAAATTCAGCCAACGGCAAGAAGGTCACCCAATCATCCTGATCAGAAGAGACAAAACACCTCAAATACGCCTCCAGAGTCTGATTAGTTCGTTCCGTTTGTCCGTTAGTCTGTGGATGAAAAGCGGACGAAAACGACAAATCAATGCCCATCCTACCACAAAAGGATCGCCAGAACCTGGAAACAAACTGGGATCCTCTGTCCGACACAATATTCTCAGGAATGCCGTGCAAACGAACCACGTTCTGGAAAAACACAGGAACCAGATCAGCAGAGGAAGGCAGCTTAGGCAAAGGAACCAGATGGACCATCTTGGAGAAACGATCACATATCACCCAGATGACAGACATGCCTTTAGACACCGGGAGATCCGAAATGAAATCCATAGAGATGTGTGTCCAAGGTCTCTTCGGGACAAGCAAGGGCAAGAGCAACCCGCTGGCACGAGAACAGCAAGGCTTAGCTCGAGCACAAGTACCGCAGGACTGCACAAATGACCGCACATCCCTTGACAAGGAAGGCCACCAAAAGGACCTGGCCACCAGATCTCTGGTGCCAAAAATTCCCGGGGGCCCTGCCAACACTGAGGAATGAACCTCGGAAATGACTCTACTGGTCCATTTAGCAGGCACAAACAATCTGTCAGGTGGACAAGAGTCAGGCCTATCAGCCTGAAATCTCTGCAACACACGTCGCAGATCTGGAGAAATCGCTGACAAGATAACTCCTTCCTTAAGAATACCCTCAGGTTCAGCGACTCCAGGAGCATCAGGCACAAAGCTCCTAGACAGAGCATCGGCCTTCACATTCTTAGAACCTGGTAAATACGAGACCACAAAGTCAAAACGGGAGAAAAACAATGACCAGCGGGCCTGTCTAGGATTCAGGCGTTTAGCAGACTCGAGATACATCAAATGTTTGTGATCAGTCAAGACCACCACCCGATGCTTAGCACCCTCGAGCCAATGACGCCACTCCTCAAATGCCCACTTCATGGCCAATAACTCCCGATTGCCCACATCATAATTTCGCTCTGCCGGCGAAAACTTCCTAGAGAAAAAGGCACAAGGTCTCATAGTAGAGCAACCAGGGCCTCTCTGCGACAAAACGGCCCCTGCCCCAATCTCCGAAGCATCCACCTCAACCTGAAAGGGAAGTGAGACATCAGGCTGGCACAAAACAGGCGCCGAAGTAAACTGGCGTTTCAACTCCTGGAAAGCCTCCACGGCAGCAGGAGCCCAGTTAGCTACATCAGAGCCTTTCTTGGTCATATCCGTCAGCGGTTTAACAACGCTAGAGAAATTTGCGATAAAACGACGGTAGAAGTTAGCAAAACCCAAGAACTTCTGAAGACTCTTAACTGACGAGGGTTGAGTCCAATCATGAATAGCTCGGACCTTGACTGGATCCATCTCCACAGCAGAAGGGGAAAAAATGAACCCCAAAAAGGGAACCTTCTGTACACCAAAGAGACACTTTGAGCTTTTTACAAACAAAGAATTTTCACGCAAAATCTCAAAAACCATCCTGACCTGCTCCACATGCGAGTCCCAATCATCAGAAAAAACCAGAATATCATCCAGATAAACAATCAAAAATTTATCCAGATACTTCCGGAAAATGTCATGCATGAAGGACTGAAAAACTGAAGGTGCATTAGAGAGCCCAAATGGCATCACCAAGTACTCAAAATGACCTTCGGGCGTATTGAATGCGGTTTTCCATTCATCGCCCTGCCTAATGCGCACAAGGTTGTACGCACCACGAAGATCTATCTTGGTGAACCACTTGGCACCTTTAATCCGGGCAAACAAATCTGACAACAACGGCAAAGGATACTGAAATTTGACAGTGATCTTATTTAAAAGCCGATAGTCAATACAAGGCCTCAAAGATCCGTCCTTTTTGGCCACAAAAAAGAATCCCGCACCAAGAGGGGAAGAAGAAGGACGGATATGCCCCTTCTCAAGAGACTCCTTGATATATGAACGCATCGCGGTATGTTCAGGTACCGACAGATTAAACAGTCTCCCCTTAGGAAACTTACTGCCAGGGATCAAATCTATTGCACAGTCACATTCCCTATGAGGAGGCAGTGCACTGGACTTAGACTCGCTGAAGACATCCTGATAATCAGACAAATACGCCGGAACTTCCGAAGGCGTAGAAGAAGCAATAGACAAGGGCAGGGAATCTCCATGAATTCCATGGCAGCCCCAACTTGACACTGACATAGCCTTCCAGTCCAAGACTGGATTATGGGTCTGTAACCATGGCAAACCCAAAACAACCAAATCATGCATTTTATGCAGAACAAGAAAACGTATTACCTCCCGATGTTCGGGAGTCATGCACATGGTAACCTGTGTCCAAAACTGCGGTTTATTTTTTGCCAATGGCGTAGAATCAATACCCCTAAGAGGGATAGGATTTTCCAATGGCTCAAGAACAAATCCGCAGCGCTTGGCAAATGACAGATCCATAAGGCTCAGGGCCGCACCTGAGTCCACAAACGCCATGACAGGATACGATGACAGTGAGCAAATCAAAGTTACAGATAGAATAAATTTAGGTTGCAAATTACCAATGACGACCGGACTAACAACCTTAGTAAGACGTTTAGAGCATGCTGAGATAACATGTGTAGAATCACCACAGTAGTAACACAAGCCACTCTGGCGTCTATGAATTTTCCGCTCATTTCTAGTCAGGATTCTATCACATTGCATTAATTCAGGTGCCTGTTCAGACAATACCATGAGGGAATTTGCGGTTTTGCGCTCCCGCAACCGCCGGTCGATTTGAATAGCCAGGGCCATAGAATCATTCAGACCTGTGGGAATGGGAAAACCCACCATCACATTCTTAATGGCTTCAGAAAGACCATTTCTAAAATTTGCAGCCAATGCACACTCGTTCCACTGGGTCAGCACGGACCATTTCCGAAATTTTTGGCAATACACTTCAGCCTCGTCCTGGCCCTGAGACATAGCCAGCAAGGCTTTTTCTGCCTGAATCTCAAGATTGGGTTCCTCATAAAGCAAACCGAGCGCCAGAAAAAACGCATCAATATCAGCCAATGCCGGATCTCCTGGCGCCAGCGAGAAAGCCCAATCCTGAGGGTCGCCCCGTAAAAAAGAAATAACAATCTTCACTTGCTGAGCGGAGTCTCCAGAGGAACAGGGTCTCAGGGACAAAAACAATTTACAATTATTCCTGAAATTTCTAAACTTAAATCGGTCTCCGGAAAACAGTTCAGGAATCGGTATCTTAGGTTCTGACATAGGATTTCTGGTAACATAATCTTGTATGCCCTGCACACGAGCAGCAAGCTGGTCCACACTTGTAATCAAGGTCTGGACATTCATGTCTGCAGCAATCACAAGCCACTCAGAGGTAAAGGGGAAAAGAAAAAAAAATGAGAGAGAAAAAAAAACTCAGAACTTTCTTTCTTATAATCCCGCTTCTGCAATGCATTTAACATTTAATACTGGCCTGGCAAACTGTTATGACCCCAATGGCGAGGGTCTCAGAGATATCAGCAAGTCTGCGAAGTACAAAAATCCAGCTCATAGGGCAGTGGTAACTGGGTTGACCATATATCTACTCCTAACGCCAACACTAGAAGTAGCCGGGGAACATGCCTACGTTGGTCGCTAGATGTCTCGCGCCAGCCGGAGGACTAACTACCCCTAGAAGAGGAAAACAAAGACCTCTCTTGCCTCCAGAGAATAGACCCCAAAAGTTGGATACAAGCCCCCCACAAATAATAACGGTGAGGTAAGAGGAAATGACAAACACAGAGATGAACTAGGTTTAGCAAAGAGAGGCCCACTCACTAATAGCAGAATGTAGTAAGATAACTTATATGGTCAACAAAAACCCTACAAAAATCCACACTGGAGATTCAAGAACCCCCGAACCGTCTAACGGCCCGGGGGGAGAACTCCAGCCTCCCTAGAGCTTCCAGCAAGGATAGGATACAGGTTATGTACAAGCTGGACAAAAATGCAAACAAAAACAATAGCAAAAAGCAAGAAAGCAGACTTAGCTTAATCAAGCAGGAACCAGGATCAGTAGACAAGAGCACTACAGATTAGCTCTGATATCAACGTTGCCAGGCATTGAACTGAAGGTCCAGGGAGCTAATATAGCAACACCCCTGACCTAACGACCCAGGTGAGCATACAAGGGATGATAGACATACCCAGAGTAAAAACACTAGTAGCCACTAGAGGGAGCCAAAAGGTAAATTCACAACAGTCCAGCAATCTGCCCCAGTGTGTCCAGCATTGCCCCCAGACAGTGTGTCCAGCAATCTGCCCCAGTGTGTCCAGCATATTACTCCCCCCTTGTTAGGCCGTCTAGGACACTTAGGACAATTGATCAAGAAGTGGTCAGACTGGCCGCAGTAGAAACATAGACTTTCACGAAGGCGATGCTCCTGGCGCTCATTGATCTCGCGCCTCTGAACGGAATCAATTTGCATGGGCACCTCCTCCACCTCCCGAGATGTTTTACCTGCAGGCTCTTTGGAAGGAAGGGAAAAGTTAGAAATACGGTTATATGCAGCAAACTTCTCCTGCCTACGCTCAGTAAGGCGAATGTCAATGCGCACACAATGCTGTATTAATGTCTCTAGCTCCTGTGGTGACTCAGAGCGAGCTAGTTCATCTTTTACAATACTAGACAGACCCCTTTTAAAAATAGGCAATTGTGCATATGTAGCGCCCCCACCCGCCGCAGGGCCGAGGGGTACCCGGTACCGGGCCACTGAGTCTCTGCTCTGGGGTTGTCATGGCGGCTAGGCCCCGGTCCATGACCCTGCCGTGGGGCGCACAGTGAATAAGAAATGTAGAAGACGGTGGTGGTGGTGCGGTGCAGTAAATAACGAGGACACCAGGTTGCAGTCTCTTTACCTCTTTACTGAAGATCTCTGGGTCCTCAGTCCAGAATACGGTTCACCAGGCTGCGCAAGTCCGGCCGGTCCAATGGCACCTCCAGAGCTCTCTTCACAGGTGGAAATCGGTGCCTTCCTTCTAGCGCTATGTGTTGTGGTCCTCCCCTGCTGTGCTTACGGAGAGTCCCCACAACCGTTGTGTCTGTTTCTTAAGTTCCCTCACAACTCGATTAAATGATGTTCTTCTAATCCTCCGTCCCTCCCTGGTGATCTGGTTGGGACGGCACCCGTTTGACGGGTAGGCTCGGAGCTCTTCCGGGACCCTAGAGTCGCCCCTCTCCACAAGGTGCCCCCCAAGACTTCATAGGTGATTTGTGTGAGACAGCCCGCCTTAGACTGACTGTCCTGCCGCTGTTTAGAGTATTGCTTGAAGCTGAATGTTGAAATACTCTCTCGGCGTTCCGGCCACCGGTAGTGCGCCTCAGCAGGGTGTTGCTCCGGTCTTACAGCACGACCCCTACTGGTATTCTCCTATCGCTTGATCTCGTTTCTCACTCAGCACAATCTATTTCTCTTCTAATCCTTTCTTGGGCACCGCCGCTACCCAGAGCAGGCGCGGTCCCTTTACGTTCTTCCTCGTTGCCAAGCCTCTGTCAGGATCCCACCCCTGACAGAGACCCTACCGTCTCTTCCTCCACAACACCCTCTGCCGCCAGGTGTTGCTTCGTCCAATCCAGTCAGCTTTCTGATCTAACTTCCTGCCTGACCCCCAGTTTACCCACTATGGTGGGGAGTGGCCTAATGAATAGAACCCTTAGCTCCCCCCGGAGGCCCGACTGTGAAATGTATTGGTGTCTGTGATACCTGATCAGATGAACTCCTTCAGTGCCATCAGACGTACCATAGCTCCCCTTAGTGGCGGAGCCACAGTACTGCAACGACCAGGACTCTGGGGCGCTGCACTCCCCCCTGGTTAAACACAGTACTCCGGGACTGGGAAGAAAACAACAATACAAGTTAGCAAAAAGACATACAGTTTTGTTGAGTGTAATAACAATAAGCATATTTAAACAGGCTTCCCTTTATGGGAGGTAAGGACACTTGAACATTACAAACGTGGCTAGATATCATAGCAACATGCTACAAATAACTTTTCTTACCCAACCGGGTATTCTACTAAGTGCAAAATTTGTTGAACATTAATTTAACATTGCCTTTAAGGACATACACTCTAAATCCACTAAAGACCTTCCTATAATCACATTATAAAGTAATTTAACTTTTTCATTCTCCTTCTTTAAATCTGCAGGACCGCCTGTCCTATCGGCACCAGACCTACTGCCTCTCCTTTCAGTTACAGGACCGCCCCGTTCAGCCAGGGCCTACTGCCTTTTCAACTACTATACACAGTATAGAACATAACATTTCTTTCAGTTTAAGAGCACTGAGCCATCTCTACATGACTCCTATGAGGACTCAGGGTTTACCTTCTATCCTAACTATCTATCAACATTATCAAAACATTTTCTATCGAACATTAAGCCTTCTCATTATCTTTCTTTCTTTCTTTCTTTCTTTCTATCATGCCTGCTGGACACCACGTCTATCCCTACGGGCCCACTGCATCCTTCTTCTATCTTTCACCTTTTTCTTCTCAGAGAACATCATCACTATTTCTTCACAATTAACTAGTTAAATACATATAACTTTCTCATGTAAACATTATCATCACTTTCTTTGGTCAATACATTATTGCTTCCAATCTTAAAGCAATACCACAGTTTAAGCGCAACAAATGAACATCCCCTTTAAGAGGGGACCAAGTCTCTGTGAGGTAGCGTATCTTCTCAAGCTACCAGTCCATACTCAGCAAAGGTTCCAGTGCGGTATCTTCACAAAGAGTCCTTCTTTAAGTAAAACCAGTAGGGAGCGCCTTTAATAAGGTGCAAACTATATACAAGAAGTTCGGATCATGCACTGTTCATGATTTCAGCAGTTTTTAAATAACGTAGAAAAATAGAAAATAACCAAAAACAATAGGGATCCCGGGTCAACAAAGGGATCCCTTTAAAAGTTTACCCTGGACGGGTTTAGCAGAACACAGGAAAACAGCAACTATTTACAGATTCATGGTATCGAGGCTTATTCTCTTGGTAGGTTGCCAGACATCAGCTGATGGTGGACACCTCCCGACCGTGCAGGCTTCAGCCCTTGGTCCACGGCTGATGCGGCGGTAGTTTGTTCCCTCTCTTTCCAGTCCTTCCATTGTAGGATCAAGTACCGCTTATATTGTTCCCAATTCAGCACGGCAATGGTGTGACCTTCTCGCCGGACTCCATCCAGCCCAATTCGGGGGGCCTCCCACCGGAGGATAACTCCCTCCGGGCTCACATTTACGAACTCCCCCGTCTGGGTCGGTGGCAGAGGTATCAGCCTCCCCATTGCGCCGGGGGATAATACCCCTAGCCCCGCCAAGAGGAAACGGTTATTGTGGGGGCGAGGATCGATCGCAGGATCGGGATCGGTCGGGGGAGCAGGGACGCTTTCTATACCTGCGTCTAATGTGATTCCACCGATGTCGGTCTGTTCCATTAACGAGGACGCTGGAGTCGGCTGCAGCCCGGACCGCGGCCCCTCCCCGGCAGTCTCCGGATACGGCTCCGCCCCCCATAGCTCTTCTTCGGCTAGTTCCGAGATCGGGATAGGTAGGCTCAGCTCCGCTATCGGCTCCGAGGAACTCAGGTCCTCCCGCTGCGGTGGACGCGGGTCCTCTTCTGATGGATGAGGACAAGCCGGGATCACCTCGCCGTTGTTCGGGCCCTTGCTGTTCATCGTCGCTGTCCGGCATTCGGGGGCAAGGCATGCATCTGACTCTGCCATTTCTCCAAGGTCGAGCTCCTCCTTCACCTCGTTCCCGCTGTCGCAAGTCAGGGGGCGGTTCTCCTCTGCTGCTGGGCAGGTCGTCATCTCGCAGCAGGAATTGGAGGGGGCGGTCGCTACTTCTGGCGCCGCTTTGGTAGTCTCCTCCCATGGCACGCCCTCCTTTTTCCTCTGCGCTCCCTGTGACGCTGCAATGGCGGCGGTTTTTGGCGCGAACTTTTGGCGGTAAATGGCGCAGCGCAGTCCTTGCAATAAAGCACAGTCCAAGCACAATAAATCACAGCTCCAAGGCACACATGACCTGATTCTTCAGGCTTAAGTAGATCCTGTTCGTGACGCCAAGTTGTAGCGCCCCCACCCGCCGCAGGGCCGAGGGGTACCCGGTACCGGGCCACTGAGTCTCTGCTCTGGGGTTGTCACGGCGGCTAGGCCCCGGTCCGTGACCCTGCCGTGGGGCGCACAGTGAATAAGAAATGTAGAAGACGGTGGTGGTGGTGCGGTGCAGTAAATAACGAGGACACCAGGTTGCAGTCTCTTTACCTCTTTACTGAAGATCTCTGGGTCCTCAGTCCAGAATACGGTTCACCAGGCTGCGCAAGTCCGGCCGGTCCAATGGCACCTCCAGAGCTCTCTTCACAGGTGGAAATCGGTGCCTTCCTTCTAGCGCTATGTGTTGCGGTCCTCCCCTGCTGTGCTTACGGAGAGTCCCCACAACCGTTGTGTCTGTTTCTTAAAGGGAACCTGTCACCACGTTTTTGGAAGATGGGATAAAAATAGCGTTAAATAGGGGCAGAGGTGGGCATTACATTAGTGTGTTTGTTATGCGTTTATTACCCACCTAAGTTGCCGAAATACCTTTGCAAAGTCTCCGTTTTCGCCTGTCAATCAGGCTGGTCTGGTCAAAAGGGCGTCTTGTCTTCCCCCAGATTTTGCGTAGTTTTCCGTTGGTGGCGTAGTGGTGTGCGCATGCCCAAGGTCCCGAATCCTCTGCCAGGGGATTTAAAAAAGCGCGCTGTTCGTGATTTCATTGGTGATCGGTGGGCGCGGCCATCTTCCTTTGGCCGCGCATGCGCAGAAGCGGCGCTCTGCTGGCCGCGGCTTCAGGAAAATGGCTGCGGGATGCCGCGCGTGCGCAGATGGATATCGCGGCGGCCATTTTCCTGAAGCCGCGGCCAGCAGAGCGCCGCTTCTGCGCACGCGCGGCCAAAGGAAGATGGCCGCGCCCACCGATCACCAAGGAAATAACGAACAGCGCGCTCTTTTAAATCCCCTGGCAGTGGATTCGGGACCTTGGGCATGCGCACACCACTACGCCACCAACGGAAAACTACGCAAAATCTGGGGGAAGACAATGCCCTTTTGACCAGACCAGCCTGATTGACAGGCGAAAACGGAGACTTTGCAAAGGTATTTCGGCAACTTAGGTGGGTAATAAACGCATAACAAACACACTAATGTAACGCCCACCTCTGCCCCTATTTAACGCTATTTTTATCCCATCTTCCAAAAACGTGGTGACAGGTTCCCTTTAAGTTCCCTCACAACTCGATTAAATGATGTTCTTCTAATCCTCCGTCCCTCCCTGGTGATCTGGTTGGGACGGCACCCGTTTGACGGGTAGGCTCGGAGCTCTTCCGGGACCCTAGAGTCGCCCCTCTCCACAAGGTGCCCCCCAAGACTTCATAGGTGATTTGTGTGAGACAGCCCGCCTTAGACTGACTGTCCTGCCGCTGTTTAGAGTATTGCTTGAAGCTGAATGTTGAAATACTCTCTCGGCGTTCCGGCCACCGGTAGTGCGCCTCAGCAGGGTGTTGCTCCGGTCTTACAGCACGACCCCTACTGGTATTCTCCTATCGCTTGATCTCGTTTCTCACTCAGCACAATCTATTTCTCTTCTAATCCTTTCTTGGGCACCGCCGCTACCCAGAGCAGGCGCGGTCCCTTTACGTTCTTCCTCGTTGCCAAGCCTCTGTCAGGATCCCACCCCTGACAGAGACCCTACCGTCTCTTCCTCCACAACACCCTCTGCCACCAGGTGTTGCTTCGTCCAATCCAGTCAGCTTTCTGATCTAACTTCCTGCCTGACCCCCAGTTTACCCACTATGGTGGGGAGTGGCCTAATGAATAGAACCCTTAGCTCCCCCCGGAGGCCCGACTGTGAAATGTATTGGTGTCTGTGATACCTGATCAGATGAACTCCTTCAGTGCCATCAGACGTACCATAGCTCCCCTTAGTGGCGGAGCCACAGTACTGCAACGACCAGGACTCTGGGGCGCTGCACATAACTGTCCCAATTGGTATCTACCGCTAATCTCCTGAATTCAGTAGCATACTCAATAACAGAACGTTTTGCCTGGCGTAAAGACAATAAAGCAGATTCAGCGGTTGCACGGCGATTAGGATAATCAAACATTAATGCCATAGCGGCCAAGAAATCATCCAAGTTATTTAACCGTGGGTCACGAGACTCAATCATCGGATTCGCCCAGGCGAGCGCTCGTGCGGTCAGCAGCATTATTACACACAATACTTTGGATCTATCATTAGGAAAACAGTCAGCATGCACATCAAAATATAGCATACATTGATTCACAAAGCCACGAAATTTGTCGCGATCACCATTAAATCTGACTGGGGGCAACTTAGGTTGGCTAGCTGGTGGTGGTTGCCCAGAGGAAAAAGTTGCTTGTGCAGCTATTTGCGTGCTTATGTCCTGAAAAGCCCGTCCATACTGGGACTCTATGCCAGCAAGTTTGTTTTCCTGGGCTGCCATGCGGGTGCTTAAGTCCTGCAAAGTCTGTCCAAACACTTGTTGATTGAGTTCAAAGCTTCCAAACTTCTTTTGCAGACCTTCCACATCTTTCTGCAGTGATCTAATTATGGAAAACACCTGCTCTAGTCTGCTTTCTGCAGTCATTGTTCCAGCAGTCTTATTTTTTTCTTTAGGCTAGAGTATCCTGTAATAATTATAGGGGATAACTCAGGAGACTCTTTGTGTGGAACAAGATAACTACAGGACACAGTTTTATAAGTGGTAAAGTCTATATTATCACACGGTGATTCAAACAGGTGCAGAGAGAAACTCAAGTCCACAACACTTGGTGCAAATATCAAATGCAGCTCAGCAGTCTATAGGAAACTTCAGAGGAAAATGCAATCATGCAGAAAGTCTATGAAGCACAATTATTCTTGAGGATACTTGACACGAATAAGTCCTTGCTTAGTCCACAACACAGATAGATATGCTTATAAGGCAGTTCAAATAATATCTTAGCTCAACCAGGGAGGTCTGGGTAATAGTCTCAGGTTCTTGCAGAGCAGAAACAGCTTACATGTCCAGCAAATGCAGATGGAAGCAAACACGAGCAGCAGATGAAGGAGGATTACTGGAAATGGTGTATGCAGAAGGAACTCAGAGAAGAGTAGCAGGATAACCCCACAGGTTCACGGGAGCAGGTATATAGCCAGGGAGTCACCAGAGGTCAGGAGCTGGATGCAAGGCAGAATACTCTAGCACAGACTGAAGGCTGGGGTGGAGTTTTATAGCAGGAAGACACAGTGCACATGAGACCAAAGACGCCATCTTGGAAAAGGGCAGTAATGCACAAAAAGGTAATAAAAATGTTCAGAGTCCTGACAACCATGTGTCTCCATCCTGCCCCATCTCTCTCCATAGTATTCATTCTGCCCCATGATCCTGCACCATGTGTCTCCATACTGCCCCATGATCCTGCACCATCTGTCTCCATCCTGCCCAATCTGTCTTCATCCTACCCCATGATCCTGCCCCATCTATCTCCATCCTGCCCCATGATCTTGTACTATCTGTCTCTATCCTGCCCCATGATCCTGCACCATGTCTCCATCCTGCCCCATGATCCTGAACCATGTGTCTCTATCGTGCCCCATGATCCTGCACCATGTGTCTTCATCCTGCCCCATGATCCTGCACTATGTGTCTCCATCCTGCCCCATGATCCTTCACCACGTGTCTGTATCCTGCACAATATCTCCATCCTGCCCCATCTCTCTCCATAGTATTCATCCTGCCCCATGATCCTGCACCATCTGTCTCCATCCTGCCCAATCTGTTTTCATCCTACCCCATGATCCTGCCCCATCTGTCTCCATCCTGCCCCATGATCCTTCACCACGTGTCTGCATCCTGCACAATCTCTCCATCCTGCCCCATGTTCCTGTCCCATCTGTCTCCATCCTGCCCCATCTGTCTCCATCCCTCGCTATCTGTCTCCATCCTGCCCCATGATCCAGCACCATCTGTCTCCATCCTTCCTCATGTTCCTGTCCCATCTGTCTCTATCCTGCTCCATGTCTCCACCCTGCACCATGTGTTTCCATCATGCCCTATCTGTCTCCTTCCTGCCCCATGATCCTGAACCATGTGTCTCCATCTTGCAGCATGTCACATGGTGCAGGATCATGAGGCAGGAAGGAGACAGATGGAGCAGAATGGATACACAAGTTCCTTGTGGCTCCCTCTTGCCGCTCAAACATATTACGGCTTGTTGCTTTCAATAAAAAAAAAAAAAAAAACTTTCTCCTTATCTGGCCGTGGTGCAGCGCTGATGTCCACCCCATGCATTTCAAGCGCGTACTCGCTAGAGAATGACAATGACATTATACACCGGCGACGTGCATGCCGACATCAGCTGCCAGCCTCCTATTGGCTGGCGGCTTTTAACTATTGCCATGCGGGCCCGCACAGCAATAGAGTTTAACTGAACCTGCATCTTGGTCGCAGGTTCAGTAACTACAGCGGCAGAATCCTGCCACTGGGGCAGATGCGGGCCTCCTCTGTTCATCGGGCCCCATAGCCAGTTAGGGCAGTAATGCCCTGATGGTGGCAGTGTGTGGATTGGATGGGTTGTTACCGAGTTCATGAGGTTATAACTTTGGAATGCTTCAACGGATCTCGGTGATTCTGACATTGTTTTCTCATGACATATTGTACTTCATTATAGTGGTACAATTTCTTTCATATTACTTGCGTTTATGTGTGGAAAAAAAACGGAAATTTGGTGAAAATTTTGCAATTTTCCAGCATTGAATTTTTATGCCCTTAAATCACAGAGATATGTTACACATGTCTACTTTACATCAGCACTATTTTGGAACCAACATTTTTTTTTGTTAGGGAGTTATAAGGTTTAAAAGTTGACCAGTGAGTTCTCATTTTTACAACACCATTTTTTTTTTAAGGACTACATCACATTTGAAGTCACTTTGAGGGGTCTATATGATAGAAAATACCAAAAAGTGACACCATTCTAAAAACGGCACCCCTCAAGATGCTAAAAACCACATTAAAGAAGTTTATTAACCCTTCAGGTGCTTCACAGGAAGTTTCGGAATGTTTAAAAAAAAAAAATGAACATTTAACTTTTTTCACAAAAAAATTAATTCAGATCCAATTTGTTTTATTTTACCAAGGGTAACAGGAGAAAATGGACCCCAAAATTTGCTGTACAATTTGTCCTGAGTATGCCGATACCCCATATGTGGGGGTAAACCACTGTTTGGGCGCATGGCAGAGCTCGGAAGGGATTTGACTTTTCAATGCAAAATTGGTTGGAATTGAGATAGGAAGCCATGTTGCGTTTGGAGTGCCCCTGATGTGCCTGAACAGTGCAAACTCCCTACAAGTGACCCCATTTTGGAAACTAGACCACCTAAGGAACTTATCTAGATGTGTGGTGAGCACTTTGAACCCCCAAGTGCTTCACAGAAGTTTATAATATAGAGCCGTGAAAATTAACAAATAATTTTTTTCCGCAAAAATGATCTTTTCAACCCCAATTTTTTATTTTCCCGAGGGTAACAAAAGAAATTGGACCGCAAAAGTTGCTGTCCAATTTGTCCTGAGTACGCTGATACCCCTTATGCCTTATGTGGGGGTAAACCACTGTTTGGGCGCACATCCGGGCTCGGAAGGGAAGAAATGGCGTTTTGGAATGCAGACTTTGGTCTGTGGGCGTCATGTTGCGTTTGCAGAGCCCCTGATGTGCCTAAATAGTGGAAACCCCCCAATTATAACTCCAACCCTAACCCCAACACACCCCTAACCCTAATCCCAACTAGTGTTGAGCGATACCGTCCGATACTTGAAAGTATCGGTATCGGAAAGTATCGGCCGATACCGGCAAAGTATCGGATCCAATCCGATACCGATACCCGATACCAATACAAGTCAATGGGACTCAAGTATCGGACGGTATTCCTGATGGTTCCCAGGGTCTGAAGGAGAGGAAACTCTCCTTCAGGCCCTGGGAACCATATTAATGTGTAAAAGAAAGAATTAAAATAAAAAATATTGCTATACTCACCTCTCCGACGCAGCCTGCACCTTACCGAGGGAAGCGGCAGCGTTCTTTGTTTAAAATTCGCGCGTTTACTTGGTTACGTGAAGTCCCGGCTTGTGATTGGTCGCGGCGGCCATGTTGCCGGGACGCGGACCAATCACAGCAAGCCGTGACGTAATTTCAGGTCCTGCAGGATTTTAAAATTACGTCCCGGCGTTGTGATTGGTTGCGCCGCAGTCACATGGGCGACGCAACCAATCACAAGCCGTGACGTCACGGGAGGCTGGACACGCGCGCATTTTAAAATGTGCGCGTGTCCAGCCTCCCGTGACGTCACGGCTTGTGATTGGTCGCGGCGGCCATGTTGCCGGGACGCGGACCAATCACAGCAAGCCGTGACGTAATTTCAGGTCCTGCAGGATTTTAAAATTACGTTCCGGCGTTGTGATTGGTCCGCGTCCCGGCAACATGGCCGCCGCGACCAATCACAAGCCGGGACGTCACGGGAGGCTGGACACGCGCGCATTTTAAAATGTGCGCGTGTCCAGCCTCCCGTGACGTCCCGGCTTGTGATTGGTTACGTCGCCCATGTGACCACGACGCGCCCAATCACAACGCCGGAACGTAATTTTAAAATCCTGCAAGGACCTGAAATTACGTCACGGCTTGCTGTGATTGGTCCGCGTCCCGGCAACATGGCCGCCGCGACCAATCACAAGCCGGGACTTCACGTAACCAAGTAAACGCGCGAATTTTAAACAAACAACGCTGCCGGTTCCCTCGCTGAGGTCCGGGCTGCGTCGGAGAGGTGAGTATAGCAATATTTTTTATTTTAATTCTCTCTTTTACACATTATTACATTAATGTTGTTTCGATACCCGATACCCGATACCACAAAAGTATCGGATCTCGGTATCGGAATTCCGATACAGCAAGTATCGGCCGATACCCGATACTTGCAGTATCGGAATGCTCAACACTAATCCCAACCCTAACCACATCCCTAACCCCAACACACCCCTAAACCCAACACACCCCTAACCCTAATCCCAACCCTAACCATAACCACACCACTAACCTGAACACACCCCTAATCCCAACCCCAACACACCCCTAACCCTAATTACAACCCTAACCAAAACCCTAACCACACCCCTAACCCTGACACACCCCTAACCCAACCGTAAACGTAATCCAAACCCTAACCCCAACTCTAGCCCAAACCCTAACCCTAACTTTAGCCCCAAGCCTAACCCTAACTTTAGCACCATCCCTAACTTTAGCCCCAACCCTAACCCTAATGGGAAAATGGAAATAAATACGTTTTTTTAATTTTATTATTATTCCCTAACTAAGGCGGTGATAAAGGGAGGTTTGATTTACGATTTATAGCAGGTATTTATAGTGGGTTTTTATGTTTGGCAGCTGTCACACACTAAAAAGACGCTTTGTGTTGCAAAAAATAGTTTTTGCATCACCACATTTTGAGAGCTATAATTTTTCCATATTTTGGTCTACAGAGTCTTGTGAGGTCTTGTTTTTTTTTTTTTGCGGGACGAGTTGACGTTTTTATGGGTACCTTTTTCGGGCACATGACATTTTTTGATTGCTTTTTATTCCGATTTTTGTTAGGCAGAATGAACAAAAACCACCAATTAATTAATTTCTTTTTGAGAGGCACCTTGAGAGGGCGTTTATACCGTTCTGCGTTTGGTAAAATTGATAGAGCAGTTTTATTCTTCGGGTTAGTACGATTACAGTGATACCTCATTTATATAATTTTTTTATGTTTTGGTGCTTTTATACAATAAATACTATTTTATATAAAAAAATAATTATTTTTGCATCGCTTTATTCTGAGGTCTATAACTTTTTTTGTCACTGATGATGCTGTATGGTGGCTCGTTTTTGCGGGACAAGATGACGTTTTCAGCGGTACCATATTTATATCTGTCTTTTTGATGGCGTGTTAGTCCACTTTTTGTGCGGCGGTATGATGATAAAGCATTGTTTTTTGCCTCGTCTTTTTTTTTTTTTTTTTTACGTGTTCACTGAAGGGGTTAACTAGTGGAACAGTTTTATAGGTTGGGTTGTTACGGACGCAGCAATGCTAAATATGTGTACTTTTATTGTTTTTTATTCACATAAAGAAATGTATTTATTGGAACAATATATTTTTTTTTTCTTTATTTAGGAAATTTTTTTAAATATTTTTACATAGTGTAATTTTTTTTGTTTGTTACTTTTTTACATTGTCCCAGGGTGGGACATCACTATATATTCTCAGATCGCTGATCTGACACTTTGCACAGCACTGTGTCAGATCAGCGATCTGACAGGCAGTGCGGGAGGCTTGCCCGCACCTGCTGTTAGCAGGTGTTCGCAAGCCACCTCCCTGCAGGTCCCGAAGGACCCCCGCGGCCATCTGGGATTCGGGCCTGCAGGAAGGAGAACGGAGGAGACTCTCCCTGCGTGATGCTTAACTATGCCACCGCAACGCTGCGATCATGTTTGATCGCATGTTCCGGGGGTTAATGTGTCGGGAGCGGTCTGTGACCGCTCCTGGCACATAGTGCTGGATGTCAGCTGTGATAATCAGCTGACACCCGGTCGCGCTCCCCCCGTGAGCATAGCTGATCGCATATGACGTACTATCCTGTTGATGGTCATAAGGGCCCCGGTCACCTCAACGGGATAGTACGTCAAATGTAAGAAAGGGGTTAATTAGAAAAATTGGTGACTTGTTCAATACTTATTTCACCTGCTGTATAGTGTATATATAGGCCTACAGCCAAGGTTGACATTAGTTAATTACATTTCTGGGATATAATGAAGTTTAATTAATTTAATATTCTGTTTAAGAAAATTTAATTGGCGGATTTAAATGGTTGTGAGTAAACTTAAAAAATTATTAGGAAATAATTTGCTGGAGTGGCCTTAAATGGATCTGTCAGCAGGTTTTTGCTATGCAATCTGAGGACAGCATGATGTCGGGGTTTGAAACACTGAATTCAATTGTGTGTCACTTATCAGGCTGTGTGCTGGTACATAGTTACATAGTTACATAGGTTGAATAAAGACCTAGGTCCATTAGAGATCCACCTTTCTCCAACTGTAAATTTCGTCACTAATCTACCGTATTTTTTAGACTATAAGACGCACTGGACCATAAGACGCACCCCCAATTTTCAGAAGGAAAATGGTGGAAAACATTAATGTGTCAAATGGGGGTCCATCTTACAGTCCGAATTCAGCATACCGGGGAAGATCGGCAGCGCTGGTGGAGCGTGGTCACAGGGGGTGTTCGGTGGTCCGGCTATATGACTCCCATCCCAGGCTGGTGTGGCAGGTGCAGTGGCCTCCAAGAAATCCCATCCCAGGCTGGTGTGGGCTGGTGTGGCTGGTGTGGGCAGGTGAGGCTGGTGTGGGCAGGTGCAGGCAGGTGAGGCAGTGGTGCTCTGTGGTGCGGGGAAGGCTCCGCTAGCATTTTGTGAAAGTCTGGAGGCCCCTCACCTCCAATGCTGTGTTGCGGTGGTCTCCGGGAAAATGGCCGCCAGGGGCGGTGCATGCTCAGATTGAGATCTTGGGATGAGGTCTCGATGCCGATATCTCAATCTGAGCATGTGCCGCCCCCGGAGGCCACCGCATCGCAGCAGATTGAAATCTCGGCAACGAGATCTCGTCCCAAGATGAGACCTCGGGACAAGAGCTCGTTGCTGAAATCTCAATCTGAGCATGCGCCGCCTCCCGGCGGCCATTTTCCCATAGGCCACCGCACCGCAGAAATGGATTTGCGGGGCCTTCAGACTTTCACAAAATGCCGGCGGAGCCCCCCCCCCACACCACAGAGCACCACTGTCGAACTTGCCGCACCTGCTGCACCAGCCTGGGAATGGAGTGTGATCATCGCCCCACAGCGTCGGACCTTGACCGCCGCAGAATCGCTCAACTCCTGCTGCGCCACAGTATTTGTAAGTATATTCCGACTATAAGATGCACCCCCATTTCCTCACAAAATTTTTGGGGAAAAGTGTGTCTTATAGTCCAAAAAGTACGGTAGCTATAACCCACAATGTTATGTTTATCAAGGAAATCATCCAGACCTTTTTTAAAAGCTGTTATAGTTTCTGCCATTACTACCTCTTGTGGTCGGAATTCCACAGTCTGACTGCTCTAACTGTAAAGAACCCTTTCCTGTTTAGGTATTGGAATCGCCTTTCTTCCACCCGTAATGAGTGTCTCCTAGTCCTCAGCACAGTCCTTAGAAGGAATAAGTCATGTGCCGTCCTCTGTACTGGCCACACAAATATTTATACATGTAAAAGAGATCTCCTATGAGGCGTCTTTTTTCTAAGCTAAACAAGCCCAACTTTTCCAACCTCTCCTCATATGAGAGACCTTCCATCCCTTGTAATAATCTAGTTGCCCATAGTTGAACTGATTCTAACTTCTGAATAGTTTTATACACCCTAAAATCTTGTTTGCTTTTGCAGCTGCTGCTTGACATTGAGTACTGCTGCTCAGCTTACTTGTAACCGGAATACCCAAGTCCTTCTCCTGTTCTGTTGTCTAACTACAATGAAGGTTGTATTACCAGGATATTATCACTGCTGGACTAGATGTCCCATAACTGCTAGACCAGTCGCTCCTCCTCCTCCTGTGATAAGCAGTTCACTCTCAATAGACAAAGTACACAGAGAGCTCTGACTCGGGGTGTGGGCGAGGCTAGCTCTCTGAGCTCTGCTGCATTCTACATCTAAGAACTCTGATTATGTCACAACTGTTGCACCCGGTAAACTAAGTGATACATCATTGGAGTCAGGGAAATGTATTTCATAAAAAAAATGTATTTTTAGACGCAAGAATAGGATAGTACAAAAATAGATTTGCGATGGTTAATGCATTGTTAGATTGTTATTGACACAAGAATGCATTCGCTAACTGTCTGTCTAGGATGAAGTACGATACAACAGACACATTTGACATTTGCATTCCAATTTGGCCCAGTAAGCATACCTTCTGAAGTGATGAGTATTAGAATAGACACAACATATAGGAAACTTCAATGGAATTCATCACTATAATACGAGGCTATACTTTGCAAATTATCCAGCTCATATGAAGACCATGTGTCTGTGACTGTTTCCAGTGTCTGGCGTCTGGATTTTACTGCATTACCTATAGAGTTTTACAGTAAACAAGTGACGCCAGTGCAGAGTAGATGGTAACATTACTTGCCAAGTACTATCTTATTCTATCTCCTTCATTCCTAATAAGTTACAGTTAAATCAAAACAATTACATTACGTCCCAACAATGTGCTGACTACAGCACGAGGAAAGCATCGGCCGCAGCCAGGAACAAGATAGTCATTCTTTCATATAACAATGTACACATGGACGATTAATTAATAAATAGCGCTCTTCTGGCACCCAACTCAATAAGCTTCCACATCCGCTTCCAAATAAATTGAGTAATAATGTATTATTACAATCAGTAATGCAACACTGCATGTAGGTAATGGACAGAAGCTATTTTTACTCTTTGCTTTATAATAGTTTTTCTATATCAGGACCTCACATAGTCAAAGAACAAAAAATATGGAAAATAATAGATTTAGTAGATTTTTAGCGCTCACCATCATATGTCACTACTCCAATCCCAGAAATCCACCTCTCAACAGCTGCGATAATTGGATTCTGATACCATTTTTTTTCTCAAAATGCAGCAAGACAGGATTTTTCTGCTATTTAAGGCTATGTGCACACATTGCAGATTTTGCTGCGGATCTGCCGTGGATTGGCCGCTGCGGATTCGCAGCAGTTTTCCATGAGTTTGCAGTACCATGTAAACCTATGGAAAACAAAATCCGCAGTGCACATGCTGCAGAAAAAACGTGTGGAAACGTAGCGTTGTTTATTCCGCAGCATGTCAGTTCTTTGTGCGGATTCTACAGTGGTTTACACCTGCGCCATAATAGGAATCCACAGGTGGAATCCGCACAAAATCCGCAAAAAAATTGCGGTAAATCCACGGTAATTCCGCAGGAAATCCGCAGTGTGGTTTACCTGCGGATTTACCAAAATCAGTCCAGAAAAATTCGCAAAGTAATCCGCAGCGTGTGCACATACCCTCAAAAATCACCAATTACGCCAAAAACATCACATTCTAGGACAACTGAAGACATAGGGTATAAAATATGTTCCACTAAAATTTTGAAGGTGTTACATGCTAAAGCATACAGTATATCTAATATATAAAGCTGAATATGTGTGTGTGTATGTGTGTATGTGTGTATGTCCGGGATTGGCATCTGCACCGTCGCAGCTACAGCCACAGAATTTTGCACAGTCACACGTCTGGACCCTGAGAGCGTCATAGGCTATGTTGTGAGGTGAAATTTTAACCCCGCAAGTTCCAATTCACCAAACAATTTTGCCCCTATCTACATAATCGGGAAAAAGTGAAAGGAAAAGTGTTGGAGGCAAATTGACAGCTGCCAGATGTGAACAAGGGGGACTTAAAGAGTGAGAGCAATGGCGCCAAAGAGTATATACCGTACAGTTGCTAAGGTGGGGCCCCGACATGGGATACTCACCACACACGGGGATATGAACACACACACAAAATGTGCCACACACTACCACGTGCTTGAACACATATCACCCTCAGCACACATTTCACCACACATACACCAACCTCGCCACATAAAAGTCGAAACACAAAAGTCGCCGCTCAAAACTCGCCACGCGCAAAACTCACCTCATGGAAAACTCACCACACGCAAAACTTGCACACGCGGAAAAATTGCTACATGCACAAAAGTTGCAACACATGCAAAAGTTGCCTCACACAAAACTTGCACATACTCAAAACGCACCACACATAAAACTCGCCACGCGCAAAACTCGCCATGTGCAAAACTTGCTGCACACAACTTGCTACACTAACCTGTCACATGCAACTCGACACACAAAAAATTGCTACACGCATGCACACAAAAGTCATCTCACAAAAGTTGCTACATGTATGTCGCCACACGCAACTCAACACACACAACTTGACACATGAAACTCACCCTAAAACACACACAAGTCTGGTATTATCCTTCAAAAATAAAAATCTGATTAATAAGCAGACAAAATACAAGAGCAACAAATGTACCATATGGGAAATACGGCAGCTGTCAGTCACATGGCCTGTCTATTAGACTACTTTCACACTAGCGTCGTGCACTGCACGTCGCTATGCGTCATTTTGTAGAAAAAACGCATCCTGCAAAAGTGCTTGCATAATGCGTTTTTTCTCCATTGACTTGCATGTAACCTTTTTTGGTGCGTCGTGTCCAGCATTTCCGACCGCGCATGCGCGGCCGGAACTCCGCCCCATCCTCCCCGCACCTCACAATGGGGCAGCGGATGCGTTGAAAAACAGCATCCGCTGCCCCCGTTGTGCGGCGCTTCCACAGTATGCATCGGTGCGCCGCAACGTCGCATTCCGACGTGCAGTGCACGACGCTAATGTGAAAGTAGCCTTATGTGTATGTGTGAGCTAATATATACTGCCAGGGGGGAGGGCTTCCTGTTGGCTGGGGATTTATCAGGCTGCCAATAGCAACCAATCACAGCTCAGCTTCTATTTTGCTACAGTTAATTAATCTGAGCTCTGATTGGTTAATATAGGCAACAAAGAACATTCTCAAAACTTGCTGCACACAACTTGCTACACTAACATGTCACATGCAACTCGACACACAAAAAATTGCTACACGCATGTCGCCACACAAAACTCATCTCACAAAAGTTGCTATATGTATGTCACCACACGCAACTCAACACACACAACTTGACACATGAAACTCGCCCTAAAACACACACAAGTCTGGTATTATCCTTCAAAAATAAAAATCTGATTAATAAGCAGACAAACTACAAGAGCAACAAATGTACCATATAGGAAATACGGCAGCTGTCAGTCACATGACCTGTCTATTATGTGTATGTGTGAGCTAATATATACTGCCAGGGGGGAGGGCTTCCTGTTGGCTGGGGATTTATCAGGCTACCAATTTAGCTTACAAATACTGAGGTAAAAATACTGATCAAATATCGTGTGAATGAGGTCTAATACAGTAGGAGATGACACACAGATATATACTATATACAGGAGGAGATGACACAAAGGTATATACTATATACAGGAGGAGATGACTTACAGGTATATACTATATACAGGAGGAGATGACACACGTATATACTATATACAGGAGGAGATGACATACAGGTATATACTATATAAAAGAGGAGATGACACATAGGTATATAGAGGAGGAGATGACATACAGCAGGTATATACTATATACAGGGGAGATGACATACAGCAGGTATATACTATATACAGTAGATGACATACAGGTATATACTATATACAGGAGATGACATACAGGTGTATACTATATATAAGGGAGATGACAAACATGTATATACTGAGGGGAAAATTAGAGGTGTGAGGTGAAAATGAGGGGTGTGAGGTGAAAATGAAAAGGTGTGAGTGCAAAATGAGAGGAGTGAGGAAAAATAGTGGAGTGATCGGAAAATGACAGATGTGAGGTCGAAATGACAAGTGTTAGGGGGGAATGAGAGGAGTGAGGGGGAAAATAAGAGGAGTGAGGGGGAAAATGAGAGGTGTAAGGGAGAAAATGAGAGATGTGCGGGGGAAAATGAGAGGCGTGATGGGAAAATAAGAGAAGTGAGGTACTATAACTAACCACAGATATTTACTATGCCCAGGCAACGCCGGGCTCTTCAGCTAGTTATTGATAAAGATCAAAAGGGTAAGTTAACAGACCATGCCCATAATTCCCTTTTTAAATACAAGACTTTATATAGAAAGCAGAAAAAGTAAATACAACACATAAACCCCTGTGCTCAGTGAGTTTATGTCTACAGTTAGTAATCAAAATTCTATTGTAGACATGTAAAGAAAAAATACTGATCCCGACAATTTAATGATACCAAGGAGATACGATAGAAATGGTTATAAGTTCACCCTAGGCTCATTGATAACCTTGGTTATCGCTATGCACGGAGCTGTGTCGCTTCCAGTATGCCGTGCCGTCAATCAGATGATCTCATATTGATGATCCAGGGAGAGGTCATCAAAATTAAAACTCAGGAAAACCCTTTTCAGCAATCTATAGAGACATTTTATTTTGGAAACCATGAAAGGTTCAAGGCTACAGGTTTTACCAATGTGATGTCATAAGATAATTTTAATTTATGATTCCTTTTAATTAATAATTGCTTTAAACCAATTATAAAATATAGTAGGATTTTAATATGCCGTACTGTGAGAGGAAGGAGGGGCCACTGTGTGATTAGCTGCCTGATATAAACTGTCCCATGAGGGGTTTTACGCCTGACCATGGTAAGGCCTCATCCAGACGTCCAAATTCAGCATACGAGTGCTGTCTGTGGATTTTACGGATAGTACTGGTACCTGTGATAGTGTATGGGACCATTCACCTGTCCATGACTTTTCAAAGACCGAGCATTGCTTGTAAAATCACAGAGACATGTCTGATTTTGATCTGAGTGTCAGATCAAAATCAACAATGCAAGTCAATAGGTTCGTAAAAAAAATTTGACTGCACTCATATGATATCCGAGTGTGGTCCAATTTTCTCGGATTGTCAGAAAGGAAAAGGTGGAGAAACTTTTTTTTTCCTTCTCATACAAGAAAAATTGATGCCACTCGGACCACACTGTGATCAAACGCTGATCGAAATAAAAATTTTTCTCATACGTGAGAAAATCGAATGTCTGAACAAGGCCTAACTCTGATAGCTACTCCCTGACAGCTGAGCTTACTAAATATTGAGGACAGTCAGGGTGTAATGTTTAGTTAGGACTTTATTTTTGTTTCTTTTCTTTACACCTCCGTCGATAATGCGTTAGACGGTGATAAATGTGGCTCGATACTTGGTGGATTCTTCATTGTTCTCAGATGTCTTCATCATCGCTACTACTATATTCTTTCCTGAAGACAGCACATTTGACTTCTAAAGGTAGAAACAATGAGAAGAGGATTTTTGCTTTCAACAAATAATATGATTTATTACTGACTGCAAATCATCTAGGAATCCTGAAAACGAACTCCTCACAGTCCTCACAGTGCTCACCTATCAGATCATTCCCTTTTCTCTCCTTAGAAAAATAACAATTTTTACAATGTGTTTCCACTTGATAGAGACATTAGCTGGGCTCCAGAAGTCGGAAAGAGCTGGAGGACTTTTGATGTCTTTATTGTGCCTTGGAACTTATTCAAAACGTTGCTTAGTCCATATCAGTAAGTCGGAATCAAAACAATTACGTCTGATTGAAAACTTCATGAGGGACTGGACGCTCTGAATATAATTGATAGGAAATGCACAAGGGAGGCATGATCGTGAAGAATATTGCTACGCTGGGCCCTATCACTTTCTATAGACGACTGTCTATAAGAAACCATTACATTCGAGATTTGCTTGCCAAAATGTGATTAATAGCATCCTTCAATCAGCCGCACTTAACCATTTTTATTGTAAGCACAGGACTGCTGTCATGTATTTTCATGGTGGGTGCACAGCCTGCATGTATGGACCACAAGTCTAACATACAAAGCATCCAATATTAAAATTATTTTGTGGTACCTGACCAAGTAGATTACTGCCGGATCATCTGATGTTCCTTCGGTCTGTGATGTAAGACACTGCTATGACAATATACAGTTATATGAAAAAGTTTGGGCACCCCTATTAATTTTAAGCTTAATGTTTTATAAAAATTGTTTTTTTTTGCAACAGCTATTTCAGTTTCATATATCTAATAACTGTTGGACACAGTAATGTTTCTGCCTTGAAATGAGGTTTATTGTACTAACAGAAAATGTGCAATCTGCATTCAAACAAAATTTGACAGGCGCATAAGTATGGGCACCTCACCAGAAAAGTGACATTAATATTTAGTAGATCCTCCTTTTGCAAAAATAACAGCCTATAGTCGCTTCCTGTAGCTTTTAATGAGTTCCTGGATCCTGGATGAAGGTATTTTTGACCATTCCTCTTTACAAAACAATTCCAGTTCAGTTAAGTTTGATGGTCGCTGAGCATGGAAAGCCCTCTTCAAATGATCCCACAGATGTTCAATGATATTCAGGTCTGGGGACTGGGATGGCCATTCCAGAACAGTGTAATTGTTCCTCTGCATGAATGCCTGAGTAGATTTGGAGTGGTGTTTTGGATCAATGCCTTGCTGAAAGATCCATCCCCTGGGTAACTTCAACTTTGTCACTGATTCATGAACATTATTGTCAAGAATCTGCTGATACTGAGAGGAATCCATGTGTCCCTCAACTTTAACAAGATTCCCGGTGCCGGCATTGGCCACACAGCCCCAAAGCATGATGGAACCTCCACCAAATTTTACTGTGGGTAGCAAGTGTTTTTCTTGGAATGCTGTGTTTTTTTGCCGCCATGCATAACGCCTTTTTGTATGACCAAACAACTCAATCTTGGTTTCATCAGTTCACAGGACCTTCTTCCAAAAAGAAATTGGCTTCTCCAAATGTGCTTTTGCATACCTCAGCCGACTCTGTTTGTGGCGTGCTTGCAGGAACGGCTTGTTTCGCATCACTCTCCCATACAGCTTCTCCTTGTGCAAAGTGCGTTGTATAGTTGACCGATGCACAGTGACACCATCTGCAGCAAGTTGATGCAGCATGTTGTGAATTAGACTTTTTGGCTCCCTCTTGTGGTCACTAGTGATATGACTCTGGGATTGTCTTTCTTCAGTTTGGCACTCACCTGGGTCGTTAGTCCAGGGGTGTCGCTATATAAACTTCCTGGATCCTTAGTCCAGTGCCTGGCATCGTTGTAATCAGATCCTTCTGTTGCTCCTGTCTGCTGGTCCCAGTTCTTGCAAAATTAAGCTAAGTCTTGCTTTTTTGTTTTTTGGGTTATTTGCTTTGCTTCTATTTTTGTCCAGCTTGTACTAAATGTGAGTTCTGACCTTGCTGGAAGCTCTAGGGGGCTGGTGTTCTCCCCCCGGCCGTTAGTCGGTTCGGGGGTTCTTGAATATCCAGCGTGGATATTTTATTAGGGTTTTTGCTGACCATATAAGTCATCTTACTATATTCTGCTATTAGCTAGTGGGCCTCTCTTTGCTAAATACCTAGCTCATTCTTATGTTTGTCTTTTCCTCTTACCTCACCGTTATTATTTGTTGGGGGCTTGTATCCAACTTTTGGGGTCTTTTCTCTGGAGGCAAGAAAGGTCTTTCTTTTCCCTTCTAGGGTTAGTTAGTTCTCCGGCTGGCGCGAGATGTCTAGAACCAACGTAGGCACGTTCCCCGGCTACTGCTATTTGTGGTGTTAGGATTAGATATATGGTCAGCCCAGTTACCACTGCCCTATGAGCTGGTTTTTTGTGTTTGCAGACTTGGTATTTATTCCTGAGACCCTCTGCCATTGGGGTCATAACAGTATGCCAGGCCAACATTGAATGTTTAATGCATTGCAGAAGTGGGATAATAAGAAAGGAAATTCTGAGTTTTTGTTTTTTTTTCCTCTCTTCCTCCCCTTTACCTCTGAGTGGCTTGAGCTTGCTGCAGACATGAATGTCCAGACCTTGATTACAAGTGTGGACCAGCTTGCTGCTCGTGTGCAAAGCATACAAGATTTTGTTACCAGTAGTTCTATGTCTGAACCTAAAATACCTATTCCTGAACTGTTTTCTGGAGACCGATTTAAGTTTAGGAATTTCAGGGATAATTGTAAATTATTTCTATCTCTGAGACCCCGTTCATCTGGAGACTCAGCTCAGCAAGTTAAAATTGTTATCTCTTTTTTACGGGACGACCCTCAGGATTGGGCTTTCTCGCTAGCGCCAGGAGATCCGGCATTGGCAAATATTGATGCGTTTTTTCTGGCGCTCGGATTGCTTTACGAGGAACCCAATCTTGAGGTTCAGGCAGAAAAAGCCTTGCTGGCTATTTCTCAGGGCCAGGATGAAGCTGAAGTGTATTGCCAAAAATTTCGGAAATGGTCCGTGCTTACTCAGTGGAATGAGTGTGCTCTGGCCGCAAATTTCAGAAATGGCCTTTCTGAAGCCATTAAGAATGTGATGGTGGGTTTCTCCATTCCTACAAGTCTGAATGATTCCATGGCGCTGGCTATTCAAATTGACCGGCGTTTGCGGGAGCGCAAAACCGCTAATCCTCTGGTAGTGTTGTCTAAACAAGCACCTGATTTGATGCAATGTGATAGAATTCAGACCAGAAATGAGCGGAAAAATCATAGACGTCAGAATGGGTTGTGTTTTTACTGTGGAGATTCTACACATGTTATATCAGCATGCTCTAAACGCCTAACAAGGGTTGTTAGTCCTGTCACCATTGGTAATTTGCAACCTAAATTTATTTTGTCTGTGACTTTAATTTGCTCATTGTCCTCTTACCCTGTTATGGCGTTTGTTGATTCAGGTGCTGCCCTGAGTCTTATGGATCTGTCATTTGCCAAGCGCTGTGGTTTTGTTCTTGAGCCGTTGGTTAATCCTATCCCTCTGAGGGGTATTGATGCTACGCCATTGGCGGAAAATAAACCGCAGTTTTGGACACAGGTAACCATGTGCATGACTCCTGAACATCGGGAGGTGATTCGTTTTCTTGTTCTGCATAAAATGCATGATTTGGTCGTTTTGGGTTTGCCATGGTTACAGACTCATAATCCAGTCTTGGATTGGAAGGCAATGTCTGTGTCAAGTTGGGGCTGTCAGGGTATTCATGGTGATTCCCCGCCGGTGTCTATTGCTTCCTCTACTCCTTCGGAAGTTCCTGAGTATTTGTCTGATTATCAGGATGTGTTCAGCGAGTCCAGGTCCAGTGCTCTGCCTTCTCATAGGGACTGTGACTGTGCCATAGATTTGATTCCAGGTAGCAAATTTCCTAAGGGAAGACTATTTAATCTGTCTGTACCTGAGCATACCGCAATGCGTTCATATATCAAGGAATCTCTGGAGAAGGGGCATATCCGTCCTTCCTCTTCCCCTCTTGGTGCGGGATTCTTTTTTGTGGCCAAGAAGGACGGATCTTTGAGACCTTGTATTGACTATCGGCTTTTGAATAAAATCACTGTTAAATTTCAGTATCCTTTGCCTCTGTTGTCAGACTTGTTTGCCCGAATTAAAGGTGCCAAGTGGTTCACCAAGATAGATCTTCGTGGTGCGTACAACCTTGTGCGCATTAAGCGAGGAGATGAATGGAAAACCGCATTTAATACGCCCGAAGGTCATTTTGAGTACTTGGTGATGCCTTTTGGGCTCTCTAATGCTCCTTCAGTGTTTCAGTCCTTTATGCATGATATTTTCCGGAAGTATCTGGATAAATTTATGATCGTTTATCTGGATGATATTCTGTTTTTTTCTGATGACTGGGACTCGCATGTAGAGCAGGTCAGGATGGTGTTTCAGGTTTTGCGTGAGAATGCTTTATTTGTTAAGGGCTCAAAGTGTCTCTTTGGAATACAGAAGGTTCCCTTTTTGGGGTTTATTTTTTCCCCTTCTGCGGTGGAGATGGACCCAGTCAAGGTCCGAGCTATTCATGATTGGACTCAACCCACGTCAGTTAAGAGTCTTCAGAAGTTCTTGGGTTTTGCTAACTTCTACCGTCGTTTTATTGCTAATTTTTCTAGCATTGTTAAACCTTTGACGGATATGACCAAGAAAGGTTCTGATGTTGCTAACTGGGCTCCTGCAGCCGTGGAGGCTTTCCAGGAGTTGAAGCGCCAGTTTACTTCGGAGCCTGTTTTGTGCCAGCCTGATGTCTCACTTCCCTTTCAGGTTGAAGTGGATGCTTCTGAGATTGGGGCAGGGGCCGTTTTGTCGCAGAGAGGCCCTGGTTGCTCTGTGATGAGACCTTGTGCCTTTTTCTCGAGGAAGTTTTCGCCTGCTGAGCGGAATTATGATGTTGGCAATCGGGAGTTGTTGGCCATGAAGTGGGCATTTGAGGAGTGGCGTCATTGGCTCGAGGGTGCTAAGCATCGTGTGGTGGTCTTGACTGATCACAAAAATTTGATGTATCTCGAGTCTGCTAAACGCCTGAATCCTAGACAGGCCCGCTGGTCATTGTTTTTCTCCCGTTTTGACTTTGTGGTCTCGTATTTACCAGGTTCAAAGAATGTGAAGGCTGATGCTCTTTCAAGGAGCTTTGTGCCTGACTCTCCGGGAGTCGCAGAACCGGTTGGTATTCTTAAAGAGGGAGTTATCTTGTCAGCCATTTCTCCGGATTTGCGACGTGTGTTGCAGAGATTTCAGGCTGGTAGACCTGACTCTTGTCCACCTGACAGACTGTTTGTTCCTGATAAGTGGACCAGCAGAGTCATTTCCGAGGTTCATTCCTCGGTGTTGGCAGGGCATCCGGGAATTTTTGGCACCAGAGATCTGGTGGCTAGGTCCTTTTGGTGGCCTTCCTTGTCACGGGATGTGCGGTCGTTTGTGCAGTCCTGTGGGACTTGTGCTCGAGCTAAGCCTTGCTGTTCTCGTGCCAGCGGGTTGCTCTTGCCCTTGCCTGTCCCGAAGAGGCCTTGGACACACATTTCCATGGATTTCATTTCAGATCTCCCGGTGTCTCAGGGCATGTCTGTCATCTGGGTGGTATGTGATCGCTTTTCTAAGATGGTCCATTTGGTGCCTTTGCCTAAGCTGCCTTCCTCTTCCGATCTGGTTCCTGTGTTCTTTCAGAATGTGGTTCGTTTACACGGCATTCCTGAGAATATTGTGTCTGACAGAGGATCCCAGTTTGTTTCCAGGTTCTGGCGATCCTTTTGTGCTAGGATGGGCATTGAGTTGTCGTTTTCGTCTGCCTTTCATCCTCAGACTAATGGACAAACGGAGCGAACTAATCAGACTCTGGAGGCTTATTTGAGGTGTTTTGTTTCTGCGGATCAGGATGATTGGGTGACCTTCTTGCCGTTGGCTGAGTTTGCCCTTAATAATCGGGCTAGTTCCGCTACATTGGTTTCGCCATTTTTCTGCAACTCTGGTTTCCATCCTCGTTTTTCCTCGGGACATGTGCAGCCTTCTGACTGTCCTGGGGTAGATTCTGTGGTGGATAGGTTGCAGCAGATCTGGAATCATGTGGTGGACAACTTAAAGTTGTCACAAGAGAAGGCTCAGCGTTTTGCCAACCGCCGCCGTGGTGTGGGTCCCCGACTTCGTGTTGGGGATTTGGTATGGCTGTCTTCTCGATTTGTTCCTATGAAGGTCTCCTCTCCTAAATTTAAGCCTCGCTTCATCGGTCCTTACAAGATATTGGAAATCCTTAATCCCATGTCCTTTCGCTTGGATCTTCCGGTGTCGTTTGCCATTCACAACGTGTTCCATAGGTCTTTGTTGCGGCGGTACGTTGTACCTGTGGTTCCTTCTGTTGAGCCTCCTGCTCAGGTGTTGGTTGAGGGCGAGTTGGAGTACGTGGTGGAGAAGATCTTGGATTCTCGTCTCTCCAGGCGGAGGCTTCAGTATCTGGTCAAGTGGAAGGGCTATGGTCAGGAGGATAATTCCTGGGTGGTTGCCTCTGATGTGCATGCGGCCGATTTAGTTTGTGCCTTTCACGCTGCTCATCCTGATCGTCCTGGTGGTCTTGGTGAGGGTTCGGTGACCCCTCCTTAAGGGGGGGTACTGTTGTGAATTAGACTTTTTGGCTCCCTCTTGTGGTCACTAGTGATATGACTCTGGGATTGTCTTTCTTCAGTTTGGCACTCACCTGGGTCGTTAGTCCAGGGGTGTCGCTATATAAACTTCCTGGATCCTTAGTCCAGTGCCTGGCATCGTTGTAATCAGATCCTTCTGTTGCTCCTGTCTGCTGGTCTCGGTTCTTGCAAAATTAAGCTAAGTCTTGCTTTTTTGTTTTTTGGGTTATTTGCTTTGCTTCTATTTTTGTCCAGCTTGTACTAAATGTGAGTTCTGACCTTGCTGGAAGCTCTAGGGGGCTGGTGTTCTCCCCCCGGCCGTTAGTCGGTTCGGGGGTTCTTGAATATCCAGCATGGATATTTTATTAGGGTTTTTGCTGACCATATAAGTCATCTTACTATATTCTGCTATTAGCTAGTGGGCCTCTCTTTGCTAAATACCTAGCTCATTCTTATGTTTGTCTTTTCCTCTTACCTCACCGTTATTATTTGTTGGGGGCTTGTATCCAACTTTTGGGGTCTTTTCTCTGGAGCCAAGAAAGGTCTTTCTTTTCCCTTCTAGGGTTAGTTAGTTCTCCGGCTGGCGCGAGACGTCTAGAACCAACGTAGGCACGTTCCCCGGCTACTGCTATTTGTGGTGTTAGGATTAGATATATGGTCAGCCCAGTTACCACTGCCCTATGAGCTGGTTTTTTGTGTTTGCAGACTTGGTATTTATTCCTGAGACCCTCTGCCATTGGGGTCATAACAGCAGCAGCTCTCTGGAGGTGGTCTGAAGATTGTCCTTGACTAATCTCACCATTCTTCTTCTCTGCCTTTCTGATATTTTTCTTGGCCTGACACTTCTGGCCTTAACAAGAACTGTACCTGTGTTCTTCCATTTCCTTACTATGTTCCTCACAGTGGAAATTGACAGGTTGAATCTCTGAGACAGCTTTTTGTATCCTTCCCCTGAACAACTATGTTGAATAATCTTTGTTTTCAGATCATTTGACAGTTGTTTTGAGGAGCCCATGATGCCACTCTTCAGAGGAGATTCAAACAGAACAACTTGCAAGTGGCCACTTTAAGTAGCTTTTCTCATGATTGCATACACCTGGCTATGAAGTTCAAAGCTCAATGAGGTTACAAAACCAAAAAAAGTGCTTTAGTAAGTCAGTAAAAAGTAGGTAGGCGTATTTAAAACAAGAAAATGATAAGGGTGCCCATACTTATGCACCTGTCAAATTTTGTTTGAATGCAGATTGCACATTTTCTGTTAGTACAATAAACCTCATTTCAAGGCAGAAACATTACTGTGTCCAACAGTTATTAGATATATGAAACTGAAATAGCTGTTGCAAAAAAGCACAATTTTTATAAAACATTAAGCTTACGATTAATAGGGGTGCCCAATCTTTTTCATATAACTGTATGTTATTCTGCCACAATGTGATCTTAGACCACAAAAAAGCCCTTCATATGTTTGTGAATACGAACTGCACAACTTAGAGTGTGCCAAAGAAGAGTAAAAGTATGGCTTAATCTGCAACAAACTGCTTTTGGTGCACATATCACTTTAACATATTCAGGAACTGCCAGATTCTCATGCTCTGTAACTCGCCTTCCAATTTTTTGAGTGTGTAGTTTCAGTTCATCAGTATTCAGCCAGCACTAAAGGTACAGGAGCTTCCTTTACATGAAAGGTGCATTGGTTGAGCAGGCTACTAATGCTTCTATAAACTCATAGAATTGAACTGGAGCAGTTGTCATGCGGGCGCACCACAGCTCCATTTACACAAGGGACTTTGGGATCACTGTTCTTGGAATCGGTGAGGGTCCCAATAGCCAGACCTCCTGCTATCATGCATTTACCACCTATCCTTTAGATAGGTGAAAAATGTTTGTGGCACAACCCCTTTAAGCAGAGTTCGCCTCCGTTTTTCAATAACAACCACAGTGCCCCATAACAGTGACATAAGTGTACACCTAACCCTCCTTGCTTCTGGTTCTTATTGCCTTCCTTTAGCAGATAATAAATAACCTTGGCATCAGAAGTAAAGATGGGCAGACCCGTGGATGTTCGGGTTCATTGGGTTCTGTCGAACTTTCGGTTAGGATACTAGAATGGTACCCGAACTTGATCCCAAACCCGAACCCCATTTAAGTGAATTGGGGACCCAAAGCATCCAGCAGACCCCACGCTGTCATTTGTGTGGGAAACACCGGCCGGCGATGAAAAGGATACCGCCGATCAAGCGTCGGCCAGCTGATGGCTATTACAGTAATCAGCGTCGCCTGGTCTCACTGATAGCAGCCAGAGCAGGAGATGCTGATGAGAGTACTCATCAGCCGGTGCCTATGCATAGTGGTACCTTTACTGCTATCCACAGGCGCTGGAGACCAAGAAGAAGATGGATGTGGAATTGGGATTACTTAGTGGAATCATTTCTTAAATAAATGGGTGTACGAGGTCTAGGGAAGTCGTTATTCAAATACAAAAAAATTCTGCTAATACTTGGCATGGCTGTGATGGAGCCGGAAGTGCCCACTTTGGAAAAGCTTGTTGACTGGCTGTGCTGCCGCCTTTCAACAAGCTTTGTTCGGGCTGTCGAACCTGAAAAGTAAATATAGAAAAACTGACTGAACAGCCATCTAGTCTGAACTGGTGCATAACCAAAAAGTCTTACATAGCAAATAGATAATGGCTGCACTCAAGTTTATTGTGCTAAAGCAAGGAAATGTGCAATACATGAAATGTGAACAGCATAATGGCTTGTGAAATTTATGAAAAAACACATGAGATTTTTAGCACAAAATTTGGCCAAATGTTGTGAGCCCATTCACCAAACGTCAAGGTAATCTCAGATCGAATGGGTAACTAACCTGTCTGCCTAGTGTGAACACTTACCTATGGCTAATAAAATGGTAAAGCCTGTATTTATAGAGGAGGTTAGAACCAACTGTGTTTGGATGTAATTAAAATCACAGCATGGTGAAGGGCGGGGCGTTCAAGTCAGAAAAAGCAATACATAGTAAATATAGAAAAACTGACTGAACAGCCATCTAGTCTGAACTGGTGCATAACCAAAAAGTCTTACATAGCAAATAGATAATGGCTGCACTCAAGTTTATTGTGCTAAAGCAAGGAAATGTGCAATACATGAAATGTGAACAGCATAATGGCTTGTAAAATTTATGAAAAAACACATGAGATTTTTAGCACAAAATTTGGCCAAATGTTGTGAGCCCATTCACCAAACGTCAAGGTAATCTCAGATCGAATGGGTAACTAACCTGTCTGCCTAGTGTGAACACTTACCTATGGCTAATAAAATGGTAAAGCCTGTATTTATAGAGGAGGTTAGAACCAACTGTGTTTGGATGTAATTAAAATCACAGCATGGTGAAGGGCGGGGCGTTCAAGTCAGAAAAAGCAATACATAGTAAATATAGAAAAACTGACTGAACAGCCATCTAGTCTGAACTGGTGCATAACAAGCCATTATGCTGTTTGTCATGTTCCCAATGGCAGGGAATTAAACACATAACACGGGCAAAAACAGGACGAGCTCTAGGGTGATGGAACCTGAGCTGACCGCGATCCTGAACCTCAACACTCAACTAACAGCAGCCGGGGAACGTTCCTGGGGGGACTCTAGACGTCTCGCGCCAGCCGGAGATCTAGCTACCCCTATCAGAAGAATCACAGACCTATCTTGCCTCCAGAGAAATATTCCCACAGAAATAGCAGCCCCCCACATATAATGACGATGAAATGAGAGGAAGGCACAAACGTAGTTATGAAAACAGATTCAGCAAAATGAGGCCCGCTTAAGCTAGATAGCAGAGGATACAAAAGGTGAACTGCGCGGTCAGCTTAAAACCCTTCAAAATACCATCCTGAAATTACTTGAACTCATGTGCCAACTCATGGTACATGAGTGGTAATTTCAGCCCACTAGAGCAACCAGCAGCAGAGAATTACATATCTGCAAGCTGGACTAAAAACATGAAAGCAAACATGAAACAGGGAAATCCAGACTTAGCTTGTCTTGAAGGCCTAGGAGCAGGTAGCAAAGGTAACAGAGACACACTGATACATTGATAGCCGGCAAGGGAATGACAGGAAAGCCAGGTTAAATAGGAAACACCCAGCCTCTGATGGACAGGTGGAAACCAGAGACCGCAACCCACCAAAGTCACCCAGTACCAGCCGTAACCACCAGAGGGAGCCCAAAAACAGAATCCACAACAGTACCCCCCCCTTGAGGAGGGGTCACCGAACCCTCACGAGAACCCCCAGGGCGATCAGGATGAGCTCTATGGAAGGCGCGGACCAAATCAGTCGCATGAACATCAGAGGCGACCACCCAGGAATTATCCTTCTGACCATAACCCTTCCACTTAACCAAATACTGGAGTTTACGTCTGGAAACACGAGAATCCAAGATCTTCTCAACAACATACTCCAATTCTCCCTCCACCAGCACCGGAGCAGGAGGCTCAACCGAAGGAACAACGGGCACCTCATACCTCCGCAATAACGACCGATGGAACACATTATGAATAGCAAACGATGCTGGGAGATCCAAACGAAAAGATACAGGGTTAAGAATCTCCAAGATCTTATAAGGACCGATGAACCGAGGCTTGAACTTAGGAGAAGAGACCTTCATAGGGACAAAACGAGAAGACAACCACACCAAGTCCCCAACAAGAAGTCGGGGACCCACGCGGCGACGGCGATTAGCAAACTGCTGAGTCTTCTCCTGAGACAACTTCAAATTGTCCACTACCTGATTCCAAATCTGATGTAGCCTGTCCACCACCACGTCCACTCCAGGACAATCCGAAGGCTCCACCTGACCAGAGGAAAAACGAGGATGAAACCCCGAATTACAAAAGAAAAGAGAAACCAAAGTAGCAGAACTAGCCCGATTATTAAGGGCAAATTCGGCCAGTGGCAAAAAGGCAACCCAGTCATCTTGATCAGCAGAAACAAAACACCTTAAATAAGTTTCCAAGGTCTGATTAGTTTGCTCCGTCTGGCCATTCGTCTGAGGATGGAATGCAGACGAGAAAGACAAATCAATGCCCATCTTAGCACAAAACGTCCGCCAAAATCTAGACACAAACTGGGATCCCCTGTCAGAAACGATATTCTCCGGAATCCCATGCAAACGAACCACGTTCTGAAAAAATAAAGGGACCAACTCAGAGGAGGAAGGCAACTTAGGCAAGGGTACCAAATGAACCATCTTAGGAAAGCGGTCACACACAACCCAGATAACGGACATTTTCTGTGAGACAGGGAGATCTGAAATAAAATCCATGGAAATGTGCGTCCAAGGCCTCTTCGGGATAGGCAAGGATAACAACAACCCACTGGCCCGAGAACAGCAAGGCTTAGCCCGAGCACACACTTCACAAGACTGCACAAAGGTGCGCACATCCCTTGACAAGGAAGGCCACCAAAAAGACCTGGCCACCAAGTCTCTAGTACCAAATATTCCAGGATGACAAGCCAACACAGAAGAATGGACCTCTGAGATGACTCTACTGGTCCAATCATCCGGAACAAACAGTCTTTCTGGTGGACAACGATCAGGTTTATCCGCCTGAAACTCCTGCAATGCACGTCGCAAGTCTGGGGAGACGGCGGACAATATTACCCCATCCCTAAGGATACCAGTAGGCCCAGAGTCTCCAGGAGAGTCAGGCACAAAACTCCTGGAAAGAGCATCTGCCTTCACATTCTTTGAACCTGGCAGGTATGAAACCACAAAATTGAAACGAGAAAAAAACAACGACCAACGAGCCTGTCTAGGATTCAGACGCCTGGCAGACTCAAGGTAAATCAGATTTTTGTGATCAGTCAAGACCACCACACGATGTCTAGCACCCTCAAGCCAATGACGCCACTCCTCAAATGCCCACTTCATGGCCAAAAGCTCCCGATTACCCACATCATAATTGCGCTCGGCGGGCGAGAATTTTCTAGAAAAGAACGCACATGGCTTCATCACCGAGCCATCGGAACTTCTCTGTGACAAAACCGCCCCCGCTCCAATCTCGGAAGCATCAACCTCAACCTGAAAAGGAAGTGAAACATCTGGTTGACATAACACAGGAGCAGAAGAAAACCGGCGCTTAAGTTCCTGAAAGGCCTCCACAGCCGTAGGAGACCAATTAGCAACATCAGCACCCTTTTTAGTCAAATCAGTCAAAGGTTTAACAACACTGGAAAAATTAGTAATGAACCGACGATAAAAATTAGCAAAACCCAAGAACTTCTGAAGACTCTTAACAGATGTAGGTTGTGTCCAGTCACAAATCGCCTGAACCTTGACGGGATCCATCTCAATAGTAGAAGGAGAAAAAATGTACCCCAAAAAAGAAATCTTCTGGACTCCGAAGAGACATTTTGAGCCCTTCACAAACAGAGAATTGGCCCGCAGGACTTGAAACACCTTCCTGACCTGTAGAACATGAGACTCCCAGTCATCAGAAAACACCAAAATATCATCCAAATACACAATCATAAACTTATCCAGATATTCAAGGAAAATATTGTGCATAAAGGACTGAAAGACTGAAGGAGCATTAGAAAGTCCAAAAGGCATTACCAAATACTCAAAATGGCCCTCAGGCGTATTAAATGCGGTTTTCCACTCATCACCCTGCTTTATCCGCACAAGATTATACGCACCGCGAAGATCTATCTTAGTGAACCACCTAGCCCCCTTAATGCGAGCAAACAAATCAGTCAATAATGGCAATGGATACTGATATTTGACTGTAATCTTATTCAGAAGGCGATAATCTATACAAGGCCTCAGGGAACCATCTTTTTTTGCCACGAAAAAAAAAACCTGCTCCCAGAGGGGACGAAGATGGACGAATATGTCCCTTTTCCAAGGACTCCTTAATATAATTCCGCATAGCAGTATGCTCTGGCACTGACAGATTAAATAAACGACCCTTAGGGAACTTACTGCCAGGAATTAATTCTATAGCACAGTCACAATCCCTATGAGGAGGGAGCGAATTGAGCTTAGGCTCCTCAAAAACATCCCGATAGTCAGACAAAAACGCAGGGACCTCAGAAGGAGTAGATGAAGCGATTGAAATCAGAGGTGCATCATCATGAACCCCCTGACATCCCCAGCTTAACACAGACATTGTTTTCCAATCCAGGACTGGATTATGAGTTTGTAACCATGGCAGACCAAGCACTAGTACATCATGTAAATTATACAGTACAAGGAAGCGAATCACCTCCTGATGAACGGGAGTCATGTGCATGGTCACTTGTGTCCAGTACTGCGGTTTATTCATAGCCAATGGTGTAGAGTCAATTCCCTTCAAAGGAATAGGAACTTCCAGAGGCTCCAGACTAAAACCGCAGCGTTTGGCAAATGACCAATCCATAAGACTCAGGGCAGCGCCCGAATCCACATAGGCATCGACGGAAATGGATGACAGTGAACAAATCAGAGTTACAGACAAAATGAACTTAGACTGCAGAGTACTAATGGCAAAAGATTTATCAACCTTTTTTGTGCGTTTAGAGCATGCTGATATAACATGAGCTGAATCACCACAATAAAAACACAATCCATTTTTCCGCCTATAATTTTGCCGTTCACTTCTGGACTGAATTCTATCACATTGCATAGTCTCAGGTGCCTGTTCAGAAGACACCGCCAACTGGTGCACAGGTTTGCGCTCCCGTAAACGCCGATCAATCTGAATGGCCATAGCCATAGACTCATTCAGACCTGTAGGCGCAGGGAACCCCACCATAATATCCTTAATGGCCTCAGAAAGACCATCTCTGAAGTTTGCAGCCAGGGCGCACTCATTCCACTGAGTAAGCACCGACCATTTCCGAAATTTTTGACAATATACTTCCGCTTCATCATGCCCCTGAGAGAGGGCTAATAAAGCCTTTTCAGCCTGAATCTCCAGGTTAGGTTCCTCATAGAGCAATCCCAGTGCCAGAAAAAACGCATCCACACTGAGCAATGCAGGATCCCCTGGTGCCAATGCAAATGCCCAATTCTGAGGGTCGCCCCGCAGGAAAGATATTACAATCTTGACCTGCTGAGCAGGGTCTCCAGAGGAGCGAGATTTCAAAGAAAGAAACAATTTGCAATTGTTCCTGAAATTCAGGAAGGTAGATCTATCTCCAGAAAAAAAACTCTGGAATAGGAATTCTAGGTTCAGACATAGGAGTGTGAACAACAAAATCCTGTATGTTTTGAACTTTTGCAGCAAGATTATTCAGGCTGGAAGCCAAACTCTGGACATCCATGTTAAACAGCTAAGGTCAGAGCCATTCAAGGGTTAAGAGGAGGTAAGAAGCAGCTAAACAGCAATTAAGGGCTAGGCAGCAAAACTCTGAGGAAAAAAAAAAAAATTCCCTTCAACACTTCTTTTTCTCCTGCTTCAGCCCAAACAATTAACACTTTGTGGGCCGGCTATACTGTCATGTTCCCAATGGCAGGGAATTAAACACATAACACGGGCAAAAACAGGACGAGCTCTAGGGTGATGGAACCTGAGCTGTTGTGAAATTGGATTTTGGGCTCCCCCGGTGGCCACTGGTGGAATTGAACTGGTGTGCATCATCCCCTCTGTTCACCTGTTTCCATCAGGATGTGGGAGTCGCTATTTAACCTTGCTCCTCTGTCACTTCCATGCCGGTCAACATTGTAATCAGAAGCCTTTCTGTGCATGTTCCTGCTTCTAGACAACTCCCAGCTAAGTTGGACTTTAGTCCTCGTTTGTTTTTGCATTTTGTTCCAGTTCACAGCTGTAGTTTCGTTTCTGTGTCTGGAAAGCTCTTGTGATCTGAAATTGCCACTCTGATGTTATGAGTTAATACTAGAGTCTTAAAGTAATTTCAGGATGGTATTTTGATAGGGTTTTCAGCTGACCATGAAAGTGCCCTTTCTGTCTTCCTGCTATCTAGTAAGCGGACCTCAATTTTGCTAAACCTATTTTCATACTACGTTTGTCATTTCATCTAATATCACCGCCAATATATGTGGGGGCCTCTGTCTGCCTATTGGGGAAATTTCGCTAGAGGTGAGCCAGGACTATATTTTCCTCTGCCAGGATTAGTTAGTCCTTCGGCCGGCGCTGGGCGTCTAGGGATAAAAAAAAACGTAGGCAACGCAACCCGGCTACTGTTAGTTGTGCGGCAGGTTTAGTTCATGGTCAGTTTAGTTTCCATCCTTCCAAGAGCTAGTACTTATGTTTGCTGGGCTATGTTCTCTTGCCATTGAGAACCATAACAGTTTGACCGGCCCCAAAAAAGGGTTAAATTAATTGACAGAGAAAGGAGAGAAAAGAGAAGTCTGCTGAAGATTTTTTTTTTTTTTTTTTTTCCCCTTCCCTTCAGTTCTGAGTGTGCTTGTAATTGAATCTCTTGCAAGTCTGCCTATATTGCAGCCTTTCTCTCTCTCTCTCTCCTTCTAATCCTGGAATGGCTCTGTGTTCACCTGTTTAAAATGGATATTCAGAGTTTAGCTGCAGGTTTGAATAATCTCACCACGAAAGTTCAAAATTTACAAGATTTTGTTGTTCATGTTCCTATATCTGAACCTAGAATTCCTTTGCCTGAATTTTTCTCGGGGAATAGATCTTGCTTTCAAAATTTTAAAAATAATTGCAAGTTGTTTTTGTCCCTGAAATCTCGCTCTGCTGGAGATCCTGCTCAGCAGGTCAGGATTGTGATTTCCTTGCTCCGGGGCGACCCTCAGGATTGGGCTTTTGCATTGGCTCCAGGGGATCCTGCGTTGCTCAATGTGGATGCGTTTTTTCTGGCCTTGGGGTTGCTTTATGAGGAACCTCAGTTAGAGCTTCAGGCGGAAAAGGCCTTGATGTCCCTATCTCAGGGGCAAGACGAAGCTGAAATATACTGCCAGAAATTCCGTAAATGGGCTGTGCTTACTCAGTGGAATGAGTGCGCCCTGGCGGCGAATTTCAGAGAGGGTCTCTCTGATGCCATTAAGGATGTTATGGTGGGGTTCCCTGTGCCTGCGGGTCTGAATGAGTCCATGACAATGGCTATCCAGATCGATAGGCGTCTGCGGGAGCGCAAACCTGTGCACCATTTGGCGGTGTCTACTGAGAAGACGCCAGAAAATATGCAATGTGATAGAATTCTGTCCAGAAGTGAACGGCAGAATTTAAGACGAAAAAATGGGTTGTGCTTCTATTGCGGTGATTCAACTCATGTTATATCAGCATGCTCTAAGCGTACTAAGAAGCTTGATAAGTCTGTTTCAATTGGCACTTTACAGTCTAAGTTTATTCTATCTGTGACCCTGATTTGTTCTTTATCATCTATTACCGCGGATGCCTATGTCGACTCTGGCGCCGCTTTGAGTCTTATGGATTGGTCCTTTGCCAAACGCTGTGGGTATGATTTGGAGCCTCTTGAAACTCCTATACCCCTGAAGGGGATTGACTCCACCCCATTGGCTAGTAATAAACCACAATACTGGACACAAGTAACTATGCGGATTAATCCGGATCATCAGGAGATTATTCGCTTTCTTGTGCTGTATAACCTACATGATGTGTTGGTGCTTGGATTGCCATGGCTGCAATCTCATAACCCAGTCCTTGACTGGAAAGCTATGTCTGTGTTAAGCTGGGGATGTAAGGGGACGCATGGGGACGTACCTGTGGTTTCCATTTCATCATCTATTCCCTCTGAGATTCCTGAATTCTTGACTGAATATCGTGACGTTTTTGAAGAACCTAAGCTTGGTTCATTACCTCCGCACCGGGAGTGCGATTGTGCCATAGATTTGATTCCGGGTAGTAAATACCCTAAGGGTCGTTTATTTAATCTGTCTGTGCCTGAACATGCTGCTATGCGAGAATATATAAAGGAGTCCTTGGAAAAGGGACATATTCGTCCTTCGTCATCTCCCTTAGGAGCCGTTTTTTTCTTTGTGGCTAAGAAAGATGGCTCTTTGAGACCGTGTATTGATTATCGGCTTTTGAATAAAATCACGGTTAAATATCAATATCCGTTGCCACTGCTGACTGATTTGTTTACTCGCATAAAGGGGGCCAAGTGGTTCTCTAAGATAGATCTCCGTGGGGCGTATAATTTGGTGCGAATTAAGCAGGGGGATGAGTGGAAGACCGCATTTAATACGCCCGAGGGCCACTTTGAGTATTTGGTGATGCCTTTTGGTCTTTCAAATGCCCCTTCAGTCTTTCAGTCCTTTATGCATGACATTTTCCGTGATTATTTGGATAAATTTATGATTGTGTATCTGGATGATATTTTGATTTTTTCGGATGACTGGGACTCTCATGTCCAGCAGGTCAGGAGGGTTTTTCAGGTTTTGCGGTCTAATTCCTTGTGTGTGAAGGGTTCTAAGTGCGTTTTTGGGGTTCAAAAGATTTCCTTTTTGGGATATATTTTTTCCCCCTCTTCCATCGAGATGGATCCTGTCAAGGTTCAGGCTATTTGTGATTGGACGCAACCCTCTTCTCTTAAGAGTCTTCAGAAATTTTTGGGCTTTGCTAACTTTTATCGTCGATTTATTGCTGGTTTTTCTGATGTTGTTAAACCATTGACTGATTTGACTAAGAAGGGTGCTGATGTTGCTGATTGGTCCCCTGCTGCTGTGGAGGCCTTTCGGGAGCTTAAGCGCCGCTTTTCTTCCGCCCCTGTGTTGCGTCAGCCTGATGTTGCTCTTCCTTTTCAAGTTGAGGTCGACGCTTCTGAAATCGGAGCTGGGGCAGTTTTGTCGCAGAGAAGTTCCGATTGTTCCGTGATGAGACCTTGTGCCTTTTTCTCGCGTAAATTTTCGCCCGCCGAGCGGAATTATGATGTTGGGAATCGGGAGCTTTTGGCCATGAAGTGGGCTTTTGAGGAGTGGCGTCATTGGCTTGAGGGGGCTAGACATCAGGTGGTGGTATTGACTGACCACAAAAATCTAATTTATCTTGAGTCCGCCAGACGCCTGAATCCTAGACAGGCGCGCTGGTCGTTGTTTTTCTCTCGGTTTAATTTTATGGTGTCCTACCTGCCGGGTTCTAAGAATGTTAAGGCGGATGCCCTTTCTAGGAGTTTTGAGCCTGACTCCCCTGGTAACTCTGAACCTACAGGTATCCTTAAGGATGGAGTGATATTGTCTGCCGTTTCTCCAGACCTGCGGCGGGCCTTGCAGGAGTTTCAGGCGGATAGACCTGATCGTTGCCCACCTGGTAGACTGTTTGTTCCTGATGATTGGACCAGTAAAGTCATTTCTGAGGTTCATTCTTCTGCGTTGACAGGTCATCCTGGAATCTTTGGTACCAGGGATTTGGTGGCAAGGTCCTTCTGGTGGCCTTCCCTGTCTCGAGATGTGCGAGGCTTTGTGCAGTCTTGTGACGTTTGTGCTCGGGCCAAGCCTTGTTGTTCTCGGGCTAGTGGATTGTTGTTGCCCTTGCCTATCCCGAAGAGGCCCTGGACGCACATCTCGATGGATTTTATTTCGGATCTTCCTGTTTCTCAGAAGATGTCTGTCATCTGGGTGGTGTGTGACCGTTTCTCTAAGATGGTCCATTTGGTTCCCCTGCCTAAGTTGCCTTCTTCTTCCGAGTTGGTTCCTCTGTTTTTTCAAAATGTGGTCCGTTTGCATGGTATTCCGGAGAATATCGTTTCTGACAGAGGAACCCAGTTCGTGTCTAGATTTTGGCGAGCATTCTGTGCTAGGATGGGCATAGATTTGTCTTTCTCGTCTGCTTTCCATCCTCAAACTAATGGCCAGACCGAGCGGACGAATCAGACCTTGGAGACATATTTGAGGTGTTTTGTGTCTGCAGATCAGGATGATTGGGTTGCTTTTTTGCCTTTAGCGGAGTTTGCCCTCAATAATCGGGCCAGCTCTGCCACCTTGGTGTCTCCTTTTTTCTGTAATTCGGGGTTTCATCCTCGATTTTCTTCTGGTCAGGTGGAATCTTCGGATTGTCCTGGAGTGGATGCTGTGGTGGAGAGGTTGCATCAGATTTGGGGGCAGGTAGTGGACAATTTGAAGTTGTCCCAGGAGAAGACTCAGCTTTTTGCCAACCGCCGGCGTCGGGTTGGTCCTCGGCTTTGTGTTGGGGACTTGGTGTGGTTGTCTTCTCGTTTTGTCCCTATGAGGGTTTCTTCTCCTAAGTTTAAGCCTCGGTTCATCGGCCCGTACAAGATATTGGAGATTCTTAACCCTGTGTCCTTCCGTTTGGACCTCCCTGCATCTTTTTCTATTCATAATGTTTTTCATCGGTCATTGTTGCGCAGGTATGAGGTACCGGTTGTGCCTTCCGTTGAGCCTCCTGCTCCGGTGTTGGTTGAGGGCGAGTTGGAGTACGTTGTGGAAAAAATCTTGGACTCCCGTGTTTCCAGACGGAAACTCCAGTATCTGGTCAAATGGAAGGGATACGGTCAGGAGGATAATTCTTGGGTGACTGCCTCTGATGTTCAAGCCTCCGATCTGGTCCGTGCCTTTCATAGGGCTCATCCTGATCGCCCTGGTGGTTCTGGTGAGGGTTCGGTGCCCCCTCCTTGAGGGGGGGGTACTGTTGTGAAATTGGATTTTGGGCTCCCCCGGTGGCCACTGGTGGAATTGAACTGGTGTGCATCATCCCCTCTGTTCACCTGTTTCCATCAGGATGTGGGAGTCGCTATTTAACCTTGCTCCTCTGTCACTTCCATGCCGGTCAACATTGTAATCAGAAGCCTTTCTGTGCATGTTCCTGCTTCTAGACAACTCCCAGCTAAGTTGGACTTTAATCCTCGTTTGTTTTTGCATTTTGTTCCAGTTCACAGCTGTAGTTTCGTTTCTGTGTCTGGAAAGCTCTTGTGATCTGAAATTGCCACTCTGATGGTATGAGTTAATACTAGAGTCTTAAAGTAATTTCAGGATGGTATTTTGATAGGGTTTTCAGCTGACCATGAAAGTGCCCTTTCTGTCTTCCTGCTATCTAGTAAGCGGACCTCAATTTTGCTAAACCTATTTTCATACTACGTTTGTCATTTCATCTAATATCACCGCCAATATATGTGGGGGCCTCTGTCTGCCTATTGGGGAAATTTCTCTAGAGGTGAGCCAGGACTATATTTTCCTCTGCCAGGATTAGTTAGTCCTTCGGCCGGCGCTGGGCGTCTAGGGATAAAAAAAAACGTAGGCAACGCTACCCGGCTACTGTTAGTTGTGCGGCAGGTTTAGTTCATGGTCAGTTTAGTTTCCATCCTTCCAAGAGCTAGTACTTATGTTTGCTGGGCTATGTTCTCTTGCCATTGAGAACCATAACACTGAGCTGACCGCGATCCTGAACCTCAACACTCAACTAACAGCAGCTGGGGAACGTTCCTGGGGGGACTCTAGACGTCTCGCGCCAGCCGGAGATCTAGCTTCCCCTATCAGAAGAATCACAGACCTATCTTGCCTCCAGAGAAATATTCCCACAGAAATAGCAGCCCCCCACATATAATGACGATGAAATGAGAGGAAGGCACAAACGTAGTTATGAAAACAGATTCAGCAAAATGAGGCCCGCTTAAGCTAGATAGCAGAGGATACAAAAGGTGAACTGCGCGGTCAGCTTAAAACCCTTCAAAATACCATCCTGAAATTACTTGAACTCATGTGCCAACTCATGGTACATGAGTGGTAATTTCAGCCCACTAGAGCAACCAGCAGCAGAGAATTACATATCTGCAAGCTGGACTAAAAACATGAAAGCAAACATGAAACAGGGAAATCCAGACTTAGCTTGTCTTGAAGGCCTAGGAGCAGGTAGCAAAGGTAACAGAGACACACTGATACATTGATAGCCGGCAAGGGAATGACAGGAAAGCCAGGTTAAATAGGAAACACCCAGCCTCTGATGGACAGGTGGAAACCAGAGACCGCAACCCACCAAAGTCACCCAGTACCAGCCGTAACCACCAGAGGGAGCCCAAAAACAGAATCCACAACAGCTGTTCACATTTCATGTATTGCACATTTCCTTGCTTTAGCACAATAAACTTGAGTGCAGCCATTATCTATTTGCTATGTAAGACTTTTTGGTTATGCACCAGTTCAGACTAGATGGCTGTTCACTCAGTTTTTCTATATTTACTATGTATTGCTTTTTCTGACTTGAACGCCCCGCCCTTCACCATGCTGTGATTTTAATTACATCCAAACACAGTTGGTTCTAACCTCCTCTATAAATACAGGCTTTACCATTTTATTAGCCATAGGTAAGTGTTCACACTAGGCAGACAGGTTAGTTACCCATTCGATCTGAGATTACCTTGACGTTTGGTGAATGGGCTCACAACATTTGGCCAAATTTTGTGCTAAAAATCTCGTGTTTTTTCATAAATTTCACAAGCCATTATGCTGTTCACATTTCATGTATTGCACATTTCCTTGCTTTAGCACAATGAACCTGAAAAGTAACACGGACTTCCATGAGAAGTCCTTTTTAGGTGTCCTGTTTGGGTTCACCCATCCCTAATAAGAATCACTAGTGTTACATCCTGGCTCTAATGCTGATGTGATAGCCAGAGATAGAAGTTGGCAGCTCCTCTGTTCTCCATTATTGTTCAGATCCTACAGGAAACAGGAGTGCTCCTGCTTGACATGCACCTCACTTTAAGGCTGAGTCACACATAACGATATCGTTAACGATATCGTTGCAACGTCACGCTTTTGGTGACGTAGCAACGATCCCGCTAACGATCTCGTTATGTGTGACAGCGACCAATGATCAGGCCCCTGCTGGGAGATCGTTGGTCGTTGGGGAATGATCAGGACCATTTTTTGGTCGCTGATCACCCACTGTCATCGCTGGATCGGCGTGTGTGACGCCGATCCAGCGATGTGTTCACTTGTAACCGGCGCAGGGCCACGCTTAGTAACCCGATATTTACCCTGGTTACCATTGTAAAAGTAAAAAAAAAAACAGTACATACTCACATTCTGATGTCTGTCACGTCCCCCGGCGTCCACAGGGTTAAAACTGCTTTCGGCAGGAGCGCTGCTAATGCACGCGCTGCTGCCGAGAGCTTCCCTGCACTGACTGTGTCAACACCGGCCGTAAAGCAGAGCACAGCGGAGACGTCACCGCTGTTACTGCCGGCGCTGACACATTCAGTGCAGGGAAGCTCTCAGCAGCAGCGTGTGCATTAGCGGCGCTCTTGCCGAAAGCAGTTTTAGTGTGGACGCCGGCGGGGCATGTGACAGACATCAGAATGTGAGTATGCAGTGTTTTGTTTTTTTTAACTTTTACAATGGTAACCAGGGTAAATATCGGGTTACTAAGCGCGGCCCTGCACTTAGTAACCCGATGTTTACCCTGGTTACCCGGGTGCTGCAGGGGGACTTCGGCATCGTTGAAGACAGTTTCAACGATGCCGAAGTCGTTTCCCTGATCGTTGGTCGCTGGAGAGAGCTGTCTGTGTGACAGCTCCCCAGCAACCACACAACGACTTACCAACGATCACGGCCAGGTCGTATCGCTGGTCGTGATCGTTGGTAAGTCGCTTAGTGTGACTCCAGCTTTACTCTAGCCACCTTCCACTGGACAGTGCAGTATTTGTATTCAGGCCACATGCAGATTCAAGCCTTTGTTTCAACATAACTATATTAAATGCTTCATACTGTGATTGGTCAGCAGGTGGTTTTGTGATCCAGTTGTAATCCTAATAACCTGATAAAAAAAATGTGCTTGCCATCCAAATGTCAAGCCTGGGTTAACCCTAGAAAATGACCACACACATTTACATTTGTGTCTGAACTCTCTCTTTTGCCTGTGTCACTAAACAGTGCCACATTTGGAATGTGAATGGCTATGGGAAACACAGGCATGGTCATGCTTAGCATCAGTGTGGCTGGGGTTTGTGCTTCTGTCTACTCAATTAATTGTCTCATGATTGTGACCCCAACCTTGACATCCTGGCACTGACTCGGCATCATGACAATTGTCTGCCAACTTGCTCCACCATCTAGCAGACACTCTTTGAATGTAGCCTTGGAGGCCCTGGATAAGTCCACATTCTTGTTTAGGTGTTATCTGGTGAAGACCAGGGTTCCCCTGGGACCATCTGAATGGAGAGGCTTGTGCAAAACCTTTGTGTGGAAACTCTATAAAAAGCTACCAGCCTTCCACATACAGTGTTCCTTTATACTATTTCTGTGTGCCACAAAATTAAAAAGGTTATCCAGAACTTTGAGGTTTATGTCTTATTCATAGGATAGTTCATCAATATTAGATTTGTAGTAGTTTGTGCCCATATTTTGAGCAATTGGGAGAATACACAGGACAGAAATAACGGGTGTAACCACTTCAGTGGGAGCTGAGCTGTAGAACATGACCACTAAAAGCATCTATCTGTAAACTGTGTACTTCCAGCCGCTGCAGGACCTGCTAACAGCAGCAAAGTAAGAATGCTTTCAAAAATAAGTGTTAATTTGAGATGAACAGATTTAACAAAATCTAAATTTACCTGTTCGTGCAGATTTTCCTGGAAAATTCATTAAACAGAGAAGATATTCTTCGCATATTTAATGTCCTTTATCATGCCCTGGGTCTGCAGACCCCGAAGCATAATATGCAGTGGAATGTAAAAGTTTGGGCACCCCATATCACTGTTAGGCTGGGGTCACACTTGTGTATGGCATTCGATGCGAGAGCATCGGATGCGATATTCTAATGACCCTCGGCTCCTGCTCTGCTGCGAGCGGGAGCCGAGTGTCATGTGTCTGTGCTCCGAGCCTCTCGCACAGCTGCGGAGGAGGAGGAGAAATTAATTTCTCCATCTCCTCCATTGCCGGTGTCAGTGTATAACGCACGTCACTCGGATGATATCCGAGTGATGTGCGTTGTCTCACTCGCACCCATAGGCTTATATGGGTGCGAGTGAGACGAGTCTCGACTGAGTGTCAGTGACATTCGCAGCATGCTGTGATTTCACTCGCATGTACAATATGGCAGAGCAAAAAAACGCTGATGTGAGCTGCCCCATAGAAGAATACTGGTCCGAGTGCTATGCGATGTTTTATCGCATAGCACTCGTCTGTATTCATCGCAAGTTGAAGATGAAATGATCTTTAAAAGGCCTAAAGTTAAAGATGACACATTTCCTTTATATATATACAGTGTATATATATATATATATATATATATATATATATATATATATATATATATACATACATATACTAGCTGTACTACCCGGCATCGCCTGGGTTAATAACTGCTGTTAGCTAAATAGAAAGTGTTAACAAAAATTTATTCTGCACACAAAAACCACAAAACAAATAGAAATGTAATTATTAAAAGGCAAAAACTAAGCTAATAGAAGCATTTCACAACATATATTTCATCTTGTTTTCATGTCTGCAAGCCTCGCTTCCCTCTCCTCAGAAAGTTCATTGGCCCTTGAGGAAGCAGCTCTTGTTCTCTTGTCTGCAAGCCTCGCTTCCCTCTCCTCAGAAAGTTCATTGGCCCTTGAGGAAGCAGCTATTGTTCTCTGGTCTGCAAGCCTCGCTTCCCTCTGCTCAGAAAGTTCATTGGCTCTTGAGGAAGCAGCTGCTGTTCTCATGTGTGTCAGCCTTGTTTCTCAGTCTTCACATTTTTCATTGGCCCGTAATGCATCTTTTCTTTTCGCATCAACTGACATTCGTGCCATGGAATTTCTTTTCTTATGAGGCATTATTGTGGTAAAAATAGTCTGTAACAGTCTGTGGCAGTTTCTTTATCCTCTCACATAGAGGTAATGTGACTGACATCAGCCTTTCCACCAACACACCCGAACTGACATGCTATTACCTCACACAAGCTTTGTTATACTGAGAATGTTCTTTGTTGCCTATATTAAACAATCAGAGCTCAGATTAATTAACTGTAGCAAAATAGAAGCTGAGCTGTGATTGGTTGCTATTGGCAGCCTGATAAATCCCCAGCCAACAGGAAGCCCTCCCCCTGGCAGTATATATTAGCTCTCACATACACATAATAGACAGATCATGTGACTGACAGCTGCCGTATTTCCTATATGGTACATTTGTTGCTCTTGTAGTTTGTCTGCTTATTAATCAGATTTTTATTTTTGAAGGATAATACCAGACTTGTGTGTGTTTTAGGGCAAGTTTCAAGTGTCACGTTGAGTGTGTTGAGTTGCGTGTGGCAACGTGCATGTAGCGACTTTTGTGAGATGAGTTTTGTGTGGCGACATGCATGCAGCAACTTTTTGTGTGTCGAGTTGCATGTGACAGGTTAGTGTAGCAAGTTGTGTGTAGCAAGTTTTGCGCGTGGCGAGTTTTGCACGTGGCGAGTTTTATGTGTGGTGCGTTTTGAGTATGTGCAAGTTTTGTGTGAGGCAACTTTTGCATGTGTTGCAACTTTTGTGCATGTGGCAATTTTTCCGAGTGTGCAAGTTTTGCGTGTGGCGAGTTTTCCATGAGGTGAGTTTTGCACGTGTGGCGAGTTTTGCGAGAGCCTAGTTTTGCATGTGGCGAGTTTTGCATGTGGCGAATTTTGCAAGTGGCAACTTTTGTGTTTTGACTTTTATGTGGCGAGGTTGGTGTATGTGTGGTTAAATGTGTGCTGAGGGTGGTATATGTGTTCAAGCACGTGGTAGTGTGTGGCGCATTTTGTTTGTGTGTTCATATCCCCATGTGTGGCGAGTATCCCATGTCGGGGCCCCACCTTAGCAACTGTATGGTATATACTCTTTGGCGCCATCGCTCTCACTCTTTAAGTCCCCCTTGTTCACATCTGGCAGCTGTCAATTTGCCTCCAACACTTTTCCTTTCACTTTTTCCCCATTATGTAGACAGGGGCAAAATTGTTTCGTGAATTGGAACTCGCGGGGTTAAAATTTCACCTCACAACATAGCCTATGACGCTCTCGGGGTCCAGACGTGTGACTGTGCAAAATTTTGTGGCTGTAGCTGCGACGGTGTAGATGCCAATCCCTGATATACACACATACATACACACACACACACACACACATTCAGCTTTATATATTTTTTAACATTTTAAAAATTACAAAAAGGAAAACGGCCAGTGCAAAAGTTTGGGCACCCTCGGAGATTTGTGTGCTCAGAAAATTTTAACCAAAGTTTCAGACCTTAATTAGCCTCTTAGGGTTATGGCTTGTTCACTATCATCTACTATATAATTGTCTAAGGGGTACTTCCGTCTGTCCTTCTGTCTGTAACGGTTATTCGTTCGCTGATTGGTCTCGGCAGCTGCCTGTCATGGCTGCCGCGACCAATCAGCGACGCGCACAGTCCGGAAGAAAATGGCCGCTCCTTACTCCCCGCACTCCCTGCCCGGCGCCCGCATACACCCCTCCGGTCTGCCCTCACACAGGGTTAATGGCGGCGGTAACGAACCGCGTTATGCCGCGGTGTAATGTAGTCCGTTACCGCTGCTATTAACCCTGTGTGACCAACTTTTTACTATTCATGCTGCATGAATAGTAAAACCATCTAATGTTAAAAATAATAAAAAAAATAAAAAATCGTTATATACTCACCGTCCGTCGGTCCCCTGATCGACAACAGGCCTTTCCCGGTCGCGACGCTCCGCTGTCCGCTCCATGCTGCGATCTCGCGAGATGATGACGTAGCGGTCTCGCGAGACCGCTACGTCATCATCTCGCGAGACCGCAATGCACTCTTGGGACCGGAGTGCACCAGCAGCGACGGTAACCGCTTCTGTTGTGAATTCCGTTCTCGGGCTCCCTCCTGTGGTCATGAGTGGTACTGTGTGAGTTTGTTCTTGGGCTCCCTCTGGTGGCCTTTAGCGATATGGCTGGGCTCAGCTGCTTCATTTCCTTCTATGCTGGGCCTATTTAACTCACCTGGACCTTCATTTGTTGCCTGCTGTCGGTGTATTCAGTCCTGATTCTGAGCTCTCCTGAATATTCCTTGTGACCAGTCTCCTGCTGGAGAAGCTAAGTTTGCTTGTTCATTTTGCTCATTATTTCCTTGAAAACGTTTCTCAGTATATGATGAGTTCAGTCCAGCTCGCTTTTATGTGATTTTTTGCTTGCTGGTTAGTTCTTGGGTGCAGAGGGCGCCCCTCACATCGTGAGTCGGTGTGGGGGTTCTTGTATTCTCTGCGTGGTTTATTTTTGATAGTTTTTGTACTGACCGCACAGATTCCTATCTATTTTCTGTCTATCTAGTGTTAGCGGGCCTCATTTGCTAAACCTGTTTCATTTCTACGTTTGTATTTTCCCCTTAACTCACCGTTATTATTTGTGGGGGGCTGTCTATAATTTTGGGGTTATTTCTCTGAGGCAAGTCAGGTCTTTGCTTTCTCTCTAGGGGCAGTCAGTTTCTCAGGCTGTGAAGAGGCGTCTAGGTTTTTAGGAAACGCTCCACGGCTGCCTTTAGTGTGTTGGATAGGATCAGGATTGCGGTCAGTATAGCTTCCACATCCCCAGAACTTGTCCTATCATTCTGGTTATATGTGTCAGGTCAGTTTTGAGATCCTACCACCGGATCATAACAGTACAGCAGGCCACAAAGTGCTAATGCAGCAGAAGAGGGAGAAGAGAAATCCTGAAGTCATTTTTTTTTTTCCTCTGCACTGTGTTTTGCCTCTCTCCTCCCCTTAATCTCTGGGTGGTTCTGAACTCAGCTGCAGATATGGACATTCAGAGTCTATCTTCTAGTGTGGATCATCTCACTGCAAGGGTACAGGGCATTCAGGATTATGTAGTCCGCAGTCCTATGTCAGAGCCTAAAATACCAATTCCTGAGCTGTTCTCCGGAGATAGATCTAGGTTTTTGAACTTTAAGAATAATTGTAAGTTATTCCTTTCTCTGAGACCTCGCTCTTCTGGTGATTCTGTTCAGCAAGTTAAAATTGTTATTTCTTTGTTGCGTGGTGACCCTCAAGATTGGGCATTCTCTCTGGCGCCAGGAGATCCTGCATTGCTAAATGTGGATGCGTTTTTTCTGGCGCTTGGAGTGCTTTATGAGGAACCTAATCTGGTAGATCAAGCAGAGAAGGTTTTGCTGGCTCTCTCAGGGTCAAGATGAAGCAGAGGTTTACTGTCAGAAGTTTAGGAAGTGGTCTGTGCTCACTCAATGGAATGAGTGCTGTTGTGAACTTGTGTCGTGCCTTCCACGCGGCTCATCCTGATCGCCCTGGGGGTCTTGATGAGGGTTCGGTGACCCCTCCTCAAGGGGGGGGTACTGTTGTGAACTCTATTTTTGGGCTCCCTCTAGTGGTCACAAGCGGTACTGTGTAGTGTTGTCTTTCTGCAGGTTGCAGCATCAGCTGGTTCGTTATCCTTGGGTGGTTTCCTATTTAGCTCTCCTGGATACTCAGTTCCTTGCCTGCTATCAATGTATTCAGTGCTCTTCAGATTCCTTGTGTCTACCTTGCTCCCAGTCTCTCCAAGACAAGCTAAGTTTTTGTTTGATCATTTTTTGATTATCAGCGTTCATTATGTTTTTAGTCCAGCTCGCTAAAATGTGATTTCCTCACTTGCTGGTTGCTCTAGGGGACTGAGTTTCTCCCCCCACACCGTTAGTTGGTGTGGGGGTTCTTGAAATCTCAGAGTGGATATTTTGTAAGGGTTTTTTACTGACCGCATAGATTCCCTTTTCTATTTTCTGCTATCTAGTATTAGTGGGCCTCATTTGCTGAATCTGCTTTCACCCCTGTGTATGTGCCTTCCTCTTACCTCACCGTTATTATTTGTTGGGGGCTTCTATATCTTTGGGGATTATTTCTCTGGAGGCAAGAGAGGTCTTTCTTTCTCTCTAGGGGTAGTTAGTTCCTCAGGCTGGCTCGAGACGTCTAGGATTTTTAGGCATGTTCACTGGCTACTTCTAGTGTGTTTGGATAGGTTCAGATTTGCGGTCAGTCCAGTTTGCCACCTCCCTAGAGCTTGTCCTATGTTTGTTACTTAGCTGGAGTAATTTGTGATCCTCAACCACTAAGGATCATAACAGTATAGCAGGCCAAAAAGTGTTCAATGCATCGCAGAAGTGGTATAAAAAGAAGACCTGAGTACATTTTTTTTTTCTCCTCCCGCTTTTTCTTTGCTGCAGTCTGTTTAGCTTCTTTCATCCCCTTGAACTCTGGGTGGTTTTGAGCTCAGCTGCAGACATGAATGTTCAGTGTTGTGTATCCGCTTTTTGGGCTCCCCTGGTGGTTGCTGGTGGTATTGGTGACTTGTTTGCACTTTGCTCCTTCTGTTCACCTGCTTCCATCAGCGTTTGGGAGTTTCCTATTTAGCCTTGCTCTCCAGTCATTTCCTTGCCGGTCATCATTGTAACCAGAGCCTTCGGTTGCATGTTCCTGCTACTAGTCTGCTGATCAGCTAAGTGGACTTTGTCCTTCTGTTTTGTATCTTTTGTCCAGTTTGCAGTTTTTGTAATTCTCTGTAGCTGGAAGCTCTTGCGGGCTGAAATTGCCACTCCTGTGTCATGAGTTGACACAGGAGTCTTAAAGTAATTTCAGGATGGTTTTTGAAAGGGTTTTCAGTTGACCGTGAAGTCCTCTTTTGTATCCTTCTGCTATCTAGTAAGTGGACCTCTCTTTGCTAAATCTACTTTCATACTGTGTATGTCTTTTCCTCTTAATTCACCGTTATTACATGTGGGGGGCTGCTATCATCTTTTGGGGTATTTCCCTAGAGGTAAGCCAGGTCTGTTTATTCCTCTACCAGGCATAGTTAGTCCTCCGGCTGGCGCGTGGCATTTAGGAAGCCGTAGGTATGCTCCCTGGCTACTATTAGTTGTGTGGTAGATTTAGCTCACGGTCAACTCGAGTTTCCATCACCCGAGAGCTCGTTCGTTATTTATATGTTTCTTACGTTCCCTTGCCATTGGGAACCATGACAGTATGACCGGACCATCTTAAACTTATTGGCAGAAGAAAGGAGAGAAAAAAGAAGTCTGTAAATTTTTTTTTTTTTTTCCTTTTTCCCTATGCTTGCTCCATAGTTGGATCAGTTGTATTTCAGCTCTAATTACTGCCTTTGCCTTTCTCTCCTTATAATCCTTGAATGGCTCTGAGCTCACCTGTTTAAAGATGGATTCTCAGAGTTTGGCTGCAGGTTTAAATAATCTTGCTACGAAGGTTCAAAATTTACAAGATTTTGTTATGCATACTCCTATTTCTGAACCTAAAATCCCTACACCAGAGGTGTTTTCCGGAGATAGATCTCGGTTTCTGAATTTCAAATATAATTGTAAATTATTCCTTTCTCTCAGACCTCACTCCTCAGGAGATCCTGTCCAGCAGGTTAAGATTGTAATTTCTTTGCTGCGAGGTGACCCTCAAAATTGGGCCTTTTTTATTGGCACCAGGGGATCCTGCGTTGCACAATGTGGATGCGTTTTTCCTGGCTTTAGGGTTGCTTTATGAGGAACCTAATTTGGAGATTCAAGCTGAAAAAGCTTTGATAGCCCTATCTCAAGGGCAAGATGAAGCTGAGATATACTGCCAAAAATTTTGTAAATGGTCTGTGCTTACTCAGTGGAATGAGTGCGCCTTAGCGGCAAATTTCAGAGAGGGCCTTTCTGATGCCGTTAAAGATGTTATGGTCGGGTTCCCTGCGCCTACAGGTCTGAATGAGTCCATGACAATGGCAATTCAGATTGATCGGCGTTTGCGGGAGCGCAAACCCGTGCACCATTTGGCGGTATCTTCTGAAGAGACGCCAGAGAAAATACAATGTGACAGAATTATGTCCAGAAGCGAGCGGCAGAATTATAGGCGTAAAAATGGGTTGTGCTTCTATTGTGGTGATTCTGCTCATGTTATATCGGCATGCTCTAAACGTACTAGGAAGGTTGACAAGTCTATTTCAATTGGCACTTTACAGTCCAAATTTATTTTGTCTGTAACATTGATTTGTTCATTATCAGTTATTACCGTGGATGCCTATGTGGACTCTGGCGCCGCTCTGAGTCTTATGGACTGGTCCTTTGCCAGGCGCTGTGGGTTTGATTTAGAGCCTCTGGAAGTCCCTATACCTCTGAAGGGTATTGATTCTACACCTTTGGCTTGTAATAAACCACAGTTCTGGACGCAAGTGACTATGCGTATGACTCCAGACCATCAGGAGGTGATTCGCTTCCTTGTGTTGTACAATTTACATGATGTTTTGGTGCTTGGATTACCATGGTTACAGTCTCATAACCCAGTCCTTGACTGGAAAGCTATGTCTGTGTTAAGCTGGGGATGTCGGGGGGCTCATGGGGACACTCCTATGGTGTCCATTTCGTCATCTATTCCATCTGAGATTCCGGCATTTTTGTCTGATTATCGTGATATTTTTGAAGAGCCTAAGATTGGTTCACTCCCTCCTCACAGGGATTGTGATTGCGCCATAGATCTGATTCCTGGCAGTAAATTTCCAAAGGGTCGTTTGTTTAACCTATCTGTACCTGAACATGCTGCTATGCGCGAGTATATTAAGGAGTCCCTGGAAAAGGGACATATTCGTCCTTCTTCATCACCTTTAGGAGCCGGTTTTTTCTTTGTCTCTAAAAAGGATGGCTCTCTGAGGCCTTGTATTGATTATCGACTCCTGAATAAAATTACAGTCAAATATCAGTATCTGTTGCCTTTGCTGACTGATTTGTTTGCTCGCATAAGGGGGGCTAAGTGGTTCTCTAAGATTGATCTTCGTGGGGCGTATAATTTGGTGCGAATTAAGCAGGGGGATGAGTGGAAAACCGCATTTAATACGCCTGAGGGCCATTTTGAGTATTTGGTAATGCCTTTCGGCCTTTCTAATGCACCTTCGGTCTTTCAGTCCTTAATGCATGATATTTTCCGTGAATATTTGGATAAATTTATGATTGTGTACTTGGATGATATTTTGATTTTTTCTGATGACTGGGAGTCTCATGTTCAGCAGGTCAGGAGGGTTTTTCAGGTTTTGCGGGAGAATTCTTTGTGTGTAAAGGGTTCAAAGTGTGTTTTTGGGGTTCAAAAAATTTCCTTTTTGGGGTACATTTTTTCCCCTTCTTCTATTGAGATGGACCCTGTCAAGGTTCGGGCTATTTACGACTGGACGCAGCCTACTTCTCTGAAGAGTCTCCAGAAATTCTTGGGCTTTGCTAATTTTTATCGTCGATTTATAGCTGGTTTTTCTGGCGTTGCTAAACCTCTGACGGATTTGACTAAAAAGGGTGCTGATGTTGCCAATTGGTCCCCTGCTGCCGTGGAGGCCTTTCGGGAGCTTAAGCGCCGCTTTTTGTCTGCCCCTGTGTTGCGCCAGCCTGATGTTTCTCTTCCCTTTCAGGTTGAGGTCGATGCTTCCGAGATCGGAGCGGGGGCGGTTTTGTCGCAGAAAAGTTCCGACTGCTCAGTGATGAGACCTTGTGCGTTCTTTTCGCGAAAATTTTCGGCCGCCGAGCGAAACTATGATGTTGGTAATCGGGAGCTTTTGGCCATGAAGTGGGCATTTGAGGAGTGGCGTCATTGGCTTGAGGGTGCCAAACATCAGGTGGTAGTTTTGACTGATCACAAGAATTTAATTTATTTGGAGTCTGCCAGGCGTCTGAATCCTAGACAGGCACGTTGGTCGTTGTTCTTTTCCCGGTTTAATTTTGTGGTCTCGTACTTACCGGGTTCTAGGAATGTGAAGGCAGATGCTCTTTCTAGGAGTTTTGAGCCTGACTCTCCTGGGAATTCTGAACCTGCTGGTGTCCTTAAGGATGGAGTGGTTTTGTCTGCTGTCTCTCCAGATTTGCGACGTGCTTTGCAAGAATTTCAGGCGGATAGACCTGATCGTTGTCCGTCTGGTAGACTGTTTGTTCCTGACGAGTGGACCACTAGAGTCATCTCGGAAGTTCATTCTTCTACTCTGGCAGGTCATCCGGGAATTTTTGGCACCAGAGATTTGGTGGCTAGATCCTTCTGGTGGCCTTCCCTGTCTCGAGATGTGCGTGTTTTTGTGCAGTCTTGCGATGTGTGTGCTCGGGCCAAGCCTTGTTGTTCTAGGGCTAGTGGGTTGTTGTTGCCCTTGCCTATTCCGAAGAGGCCTTGGACGCACATCTCTATGGACTTTATCTCGGACCTCCCTGTTTCTCAGAAGATGTCTGTCATCTGGGTGGTGTGTGACCGTTTTTCTAAAATGGTTCATTTGGTGCCATTGCCTAAGTTGCCTTCCTCATCTGAGTTGGTCCCTCTGTTTTTTCAAAATGTGGTTCGCTTGCATGGTATTCCGGAAAACATCGTTTCTGACAGGGGTACCCAGTTCGTGTCTAGATTTTGGCGGGCAGTCTGTGCCAGGTTGGGCATTGATTTGTCTTTTTCGTCTGCATTCCATCCTCAGACCAATGGCCAGACGGAACGAACTAATCAAACTTTGGAGACTTATTTGAGGTGTTTTGTGTCTGCGGATCAGGATGATTGGGTTGCCTTTCTGCCGTTGGTGGAGTTTGCTCTTAATAATCGGGCTAGTTCTGCCACTTTGGTTTCTCCTTTCTTTTGCAATTCAGGGTTTCATCCGCGTTTTTCATCTGGTCAGGTTGAATCTTCGGATTGTCCTGGAGTGGATGCGGTAGTGGATCGGTTGCATCAGATTTGGGGACAAGTGGTGGATAATTTGGAATTGTCCCAGGAGAGGACTCAGCAGTTTGCTAACCACCGTCGTCGTGTTGGCCCCCACCTTCGTGTTGGGGACTTGGTGTGGTTGTCTTCCCATTTTGTCCCTATGAGGGTTTCTTCTCCTAAATTTAAGCCTCGGTTCATCGGTCCTTATAGGATTTTGGAGATTCTTAACCCTGTCTCCTTTCGTTTGGACCTCCCGGCATCTTTCGCTATCCATAATGTGTTCCATCGGTCGCTGTTGCGGAGATATGAGGTACCGGTGGTTCCTTCTACTGAACCTCCTGCTCCTGTGCTGGTGGAGGGTGAATTGGAGTACGTGGTAGAAAAGATCTTGGACTCCCGTATTTCCAGACGGAGACTTCAATATCTGGTTAAATGGAAGGGCTATGGTCAGGAAGATAATTCTTGGGTAACTGCCTCTGATGTTCATGCCTCGGATTTGGTTCGTGCCTTTCATAGGGCTCATCCAGATCGCCCTGGCGGTTCTTGTGAGGGTTCGGTGCCCCCTCCTTAAGGGGAGGGTACTGTTGTGTATCCGCTTTTTGGGCTCCCCTGGTGGTTGCTGGTGGTATTGGTGACTTGTTTGCACTTTGCTCCTTCTGTTCACCTGCTTCCATCAGCGTTTGGGAGTTTCCTATTTAGCCTTGCTCTCCAGTCATTTCCTTGCCGGTCATCATTGTAACCAGAGCCTTCGGTTGCATGTTCCTGCTACTAGTCTGCTGATCAGCTAAGTGGACTTTGTCCTTCTGTTTTGTATCTTTTGTCCAGTTTGCAGTTTTTGTAATTCTCTGTAGCTGGAAGCTCTTGCGGGCTGAAATTGCCACTCCTGTGTCATGAGTTGACACAGGAGTCTTAAAGTAATTTCAGGATGGTTTTTGAAAGGGTTTTCAGTTGACCGTGAAGTCCTCTTTTGTATCCTTCTGCTATCTAGTAAGTGGACCTCTCTTTGCTAAATCTACTTTCATACTGTGTATGTCTTTTCCTCTTAATTCACCGTTATTACATGTGGGGGGCTGCTATCATCTTTTGGGGTATTTCCCTAGAGGTAAGCCAGGTCTGTTTATTCCTCTACCAGGCGTAGTTAGTCCTCCGGCTGGCGCGTGGCATTTAGGAAGCCGTAGGTATGCTCCCTGGCTACTATTAGTTGTGTGGTAGATTTAGCTCACGGTCAACTCGAGTTTCCATCACCCGAGAGCTCGTTCGTTATTTATATGTTTCTTACGTTCCCTTGCCATTGGGAACCATGACAGTTCAGACTCTGACTTCTAGTGTGGATCATCTTACTGCATGGGTGCAAAGTATTCAGGATTTTGTTATTCGTAGCCCTATGTCAGAACCTAAGATACCCATTCCTGAGTTGTTTTCTGGAGATAGATCTAGGTTTCTAAATTTTAAGAATAATTGTAAGTTATTTCTATCTCTGAGACCGCGTTCCTCTGGTGATTCCGCTCAGCAAGTTAAAATTGTTATCTCCTTGTTGCGTGGCGACCCTCAAGATTGGGCTTTCTCTCTGGCGCCAGGAGATCCTGCATTGCTTAATGTAGATGCATTTTTTCTGGCTCTTGGACTGCTTTATGAGGAGCCTAATCTTGAGAATCAGGCAGAAAAAGCGTTGCTGGCTATCTCTCAAGGTCAGGATGAAGCAGAGGTGTATTGTCAAAAATTTCGGAAATGGTCGGTGCTTACTCAATGGATTGAGTGTGCCCTGGCTGCAAATTTCAGAGAAGGTCTTTCTGAGGCCGTTAAGAATGTTATGGTGGGGTTTCCCACCCCTACAAGTCTGAGTGATTCTATGGCTTTAGCCATTCAGGTTGATCGGCGTTTGCGGGAGCGCAAATCTGCTCATCCTTTGGCGGTATTTTCTGGACAGAGACTTGAGTCTATGCAATGTGACCGAACTCTGACCAGAATTGAGCGACAAAGTCATAGACGTCAAAATGGGTTGTGCTTTTACTGTGGTGATTCTACTCATGTTATCTCAGCATGCTCTAAACGCTTAAATAAAATCGCTAAACCTGTCACCATTGGTACTATACAGCATAAATTTATTTTGTCTGTTACTTTGATTTGTTCTTTGTCGTCTTACCCGGTTATGGCTTTTGTGGATTCAGGTGCTGCCCTGAATCTGATGGATTTGTCGTTTGCCAGGCGCTGTGGTTTTGTCCTGGAGCCTTTGGAATTTCCTATTCCTCTGAGGGGAATTGATGCTACGCCATTGGCTGAGAATAAGCCTCAGTATTGGACGCAAATGACCATGTGCATGACTCCCGTACATCAGGAGGTGATTCGCTTTCTTGTTCTGCATAATTTGCATGATGTTGTCGTTTTGGGTCTGCCATGGCTGCAAGCTCATAATCCAGTTTTAGATTGGAAAGCTATGTCTGTGTCAAGTTGGGGTTGTCAGGGAATTCATGGCGATACTCCGTTGGTGTCTATTGCTTCTTCCACTCCTTCTGAGGTCCCTGAGTTTTTGTCTGACTACCAGGATGTATTTGATGAGCCCAGGTCCAGTGCCCTGCCCCATCATAGGGATTGTGACTGTGCTATAAATTTAATTCCTGGTAGTAAATTCCCTAAGGGACGACTTTTTAATTTGTCTATACCAGAGCATGCCGCGATGCGGAGTTATATAAAGGAGTCTTTGGAGAAGGGACATATTCGCCCATCCTCTTCCCCTCTTGGTGCAGGATTTTTTTTTGTGGCCAAGAAGGACGGTTCTTTGAGACCTTGTATAGATTATCGTCTTCTGAATAAAATTACAGTCAAATTTCAGTATCCTTTGCCACTATTGTCTGATTTGTTTGCTCGGATTAAGGGTGCCAGTTGGTTCACCAAGATAGATCTCCGTGGTGCGAATAACCTTGTGCGCATTAAGCAGGGAGATGAATGGAAAACAGCATTTAATACGCCCGAAGGCCATTTTGAGTACTTAGTGATGCCTTTTGGACTCTCTAATGCTCCTTCTGTGTTTCAGTCCTTCATGCATGACATCTTCCGAGAATATCTGGATAAATTTATGATTGTTTATCTGGATGACATTTTGGTCTTTTCTGATGATTGGGAGTCCCATGTGAAGCAGGTCAGGATGGTGTTTCAGGTCCTGCGTGCTAATGCTTTATTTGTGAAGGGCTCAAAATGCCTCTTCGGAGTACAGAAGGTCTCCTTTTTGGGTTTTATTTTTTCTCCTTCTACTGTGGAGATGGACCCAGTCAAGGTCCAGGCTATTCATGACTGGACTCAGCCCACGTCTGTTAAGAGTCTTCAGAAGTTCTTGGGTTTTGCTAATTTTTACCGTCGTTTCATCGCTAATTTTTCTAGCGTGGTTAAACCTTTGACGGATTTGACCAAGAAGGGTTCTGATGTGACTAGTTGGTCTCCTGCGGCCGTGGAGGCCTTTCGGGAGCTGAAGCTCCGGTTTTCTTCAGCTCCAGTCTTATGTCAGCCAGATGTCTCTCTCCCCTTCCAGGTCGAGGTTGATGCTTCTGAGATTGGAGCGGAGGCTGTTTTGTCGCAGAGAAGCTCTGAGGGCTCTGTGATGAAGCCATGTGCTTTCTTTTCAAGAAAGTTTTCGCCTGCCGAGCGGAATTATGATGTTGGTAATCGGGAGTTGTTGGCTATGAAGTGGGCATTTGAGGAGTGGCGACATTGGCTCGAAGGAGCTAAACATCGTGTGGTGGTCTTGACTGATCACAAAAATCTGATTTACCTTGAATCTGCCAAGCGCCTGAATCCTAGACAGGCTCGTTGGTCGTTGTTTTTCTCCCGTTTCAACTTCGTGGTCTCATACCTGCCTGGTTCGAAGAACGTGAAAGCTGATGCACTTTCTAGGAGTTTTGTGCCTGACTCTCCGGGAGTTTCTGAGCCGGCTGGTATTCTCAGAGAGGGAGTGATTTTGTCTGCCATTTCCCCAGATTTGCGACGAGTGCTGCAGAAATTTCAGGAGGATAGACCTGACCGTTGTCCACCAGAGAGACTGTTTGTCCCGGATAGATGGACCAGCAGAGTTATTTCCGAGGTTCATTCTTCGGTGTTGGCGGGTCATCCTGGGATTTTTGGTACCAGAGATTTGGTGGCTAGGTCCTTCTGGTGGCCTTCCTTGTCGCGGGATGTGCGTTCCTTTGTGCAGTCTTGTGGGATTTGTGCTCGGGCTAAGCCTTGCTGTTCTCGTGCCAGCGGTTTGCTTTTGCCTTTGCCTGTTCCGAAAAGGCCTTGGACGCACATTTCCATGGATTTTATTTCGGATCTTCCAGTATCTCAGAAAATGTCCATCATCTGGGTGGTGTGTGATCGTTTTTCCAAGATGGTCCATTTGGTGCCCTTGCCTAAGTTGCCTTCTTCCTCCGATTTGGTTCCTCTATTTTTTCAGAATGTGGTTCGCTTGCACGGCATTCCTGAAAATATTGTGTCTGATAGAGGATCCCAGTTTGTGTCCAGGTTTTGGCGGACTTTTTGTGCTAAGATGGGCATTGATTTGTCTTTTTCGTCAGCCTTCCATCCTCAGACTAATGGCCAAACCGAGCGAACTAATCAGACGATGGAAACTTATTTGAGATGTTTTGTTTCTGCTGATCAGGATGATTTGGTGACTTTTTTGCCTTTGGCCGAGTTTGCCCTTAATAATCGGGCTAGTTCTGCTACTTTGGTTTCGCCTTTTTTCTGCAATTCTGGTTTCCATCCTCGTTTTTCCTCGGGTCAGGTTGAGCCGTCTGACTGTCCTGGGGTGGATTCTGTGGTGGATAGGTTGCAGCAGATTTGGAACCATGTGGTGGACAATTTGAGGTTGTCACAGGAGAAGGCTCAGCGCTTTGCCAACCGCCGCCGCGGTGTGGGTCCCCGACTTCGTGTTGGGGATTTGGTGTGGCTGTCTTCTCGGTATGTTCCTATGAAGGTCTCCTCTCCTAAATTCAAGCCTCGCTTCATCGGTCCTTATAAGATCTTGGAAATCCTTAACCCGGTGTCTTTTCGTTTGGATCTCCCAGCATCGTTTGCCATTCATAATGTGTTCCATAGGTCTTTGTTGCGGAGGTATGTGGTACCTGTGGTTCCTTCTGTTGAGCCACCTGCTTCGGTGCTGGTCGAGGGCGAATTGGAGTACGTGGTGGAGAAGATTTTGGATTCTCGTATCTCTAGACGGAGGCTTCAGTATTTGGTTAAGTGGAAGGGCTATGGTCAGGAGGATAATTCCTGGGTTGTCGCCTCTGATGTTCATGCGGCCGATTTGGTTCGTGCCTTCCACGCGGCTCATCCTGATCGCCCTGGGGGTCTTGATGAGGGTTCGGTGACCCCTCCTCAAGGGGGGGGTACTGTTGTGAACTCTATTTTTGGGCTCCCTCTAGTGGTCACAAGCGGTACTGTGTAGTGTTGTCTTTCTGCAGGTTGCAGCATCAGCTGGTTCGTTATCCTGGTTGGTTTCCTATTTAGCTCACCTGGATACTCAGTTCCTTGCCTGCTATCAATGTATTCAGTGCTCTTCAGATTCCTTGTGTCTACCTTGCTCCCAGTCTCTCCAAGACAAGCTAAGTTTTTGTTTGATAATTTTTTGATTATCAGCGATCATTATGTTTTTAGTCCAGCTCGCTAAAATGTGATTTCCTCGCTTGCTGGTTGCTCTAGGGGACTGAGTTTCTCCCCCCACACCGTTAGTTGGTGTGGGGGTTCTTGAAATCTCAGAGTGGATATTTTGTAAGGGTTTTTTACTGACCACATAGATTCCCTTTTCTATTTTCTGCTATCTAGTATTAGTGGGCCTCATTTGCTGAATCTGCTTTCACCCCTGTGTATGTGCCTTCCTATTACTTCACCGTTATTATTTGTTGGGGGCTTCTATATCTTTGGGGATTATTTCTCTGGAGGCAAGAGAGGTCTTTCTTTCTCTCTAGGGGTAGTTAGTTCCTCAGGCTGGCTCGAGACGTCTAGGATTTTTAGGCACGTTCACTGGCTACTTCTAGTGTGTTTGGATAGGTTCAGATTTGCAGTCAGTCCAGTTTGCCACCTCCCTAGAGCTTGTCCTATGTTTGTTACTTAGCTGGAGTAATTTGTGATCCTCAACCACTAAGGATCATAACACTGCATATAAAGTACAGATCTCCTGTGAATACTGGCACTGATGGTGATAGTATTGTGATTTTTTTTATTACTGATCAGTATTGTAGTATTCAGTCACTATGTGGTGGTAGCATGTGGTCTGGAAATGGTGTTGCGGTATTTGTCCCTTGTATGTGCTATTTGGTCACCATGTGGTGGTAATATGTGGTCTGGTCATGGTGCTGTGGTATTTGTTCCTTGTATGTGATATTGGTCATTTTAATAATTGAAAAATAAATCATAATATACCTAAATTGTATTGCATATTTTAACAAATATTTAATAGGTTACAGTAGAGTAGGGCCCGTTCAAAAGTGTCTACCGTGTTATGGTGGCGGCTTACAAAATCTATGTAACATGACACACATGACCCCGTCGCATGACCCCATCGCATGACCCCGTAACATGACCGGGGAGGCCCACAGTGTCTGAACAGCCCGGGGCCCTGGCTACCCTTAATCCACCCCTGCTTCTTGGTATAATGCCCGTGAGCCTGGACCCCTTTCTTGTATAATGCCCACCATCTTGGGCCCTTCCATTCTTCTCCCACACATTTTAAGAAGAAGCAAACAATTAGTCTTACCTTCCCCCACTCCCATGGCATTCAGCATCCTCCTCTATAGCTGGCACAGAAGCCGGCCCTTATTTTGCCGTCTGTCACGAAAATGCTGATATCTACTGCTAGCCTCTGATTGGTTGGCAGCGCGTTTTGCAGTGCAGGGATCCAGAGGGTCTCTGCTCTGCAATTCATATCAGCAGAATGTGCGTCCGAGGAGGGTACCAGGTTGCGGTCGCAGAGGGAGAGGATCATTACACCCTGCCTAGAAGATTGGATTTTTCAATCCTTTTCATTTTGAAAGCAAATGGTGGTCAAATATTCATTTTCTTGTTCATTCACTTTGTATTTTGTTCATGTATAAAAATAATCTGTTAATAGTGCAACTTTTGAAAGTATTCTTACTTTGCAGAATTATTTTTTCCACATCTGTCTAAAACTTGTGCACAGTACTACAATAATTTAGCAGGGTAGGGAATATTAGAAGTTGTAATATTGGGCATTTAAAATACTGTCTGTCAGGATGAAAGCAGTGAAAAGAAAAGATATTGGGAAAACTGAGAATGAGCTGACAGATGTTTAACAGGGCAAAACACCACAGGGGACCCCACTGACAGTACAAGAAGAGTACACAGTGCCATGCCCGTAATTCCATTCAAAGGGTATGTCCAAGCGGGGATTACAATAGATTATCCCGTTTATCAAACATACGCTAATCCCTAGATGCCCGAAGACAAATATCCATGACCACATTAGAAAGCGTCCAATTTACTGCTGATTGAGTTCAAATCTGTACAAATCCCCTTGACTTAAAAGCAAAACAAAGGCATGAAATGTACAATTAAGGCCAGCATATTATTGCTTTATGTATTTTCATATCTAGTTGAAAGGCTCCGTCTTGTTATAGCGGTGGGCCTTTTTGGCTTGCGTGTCAGATGGCCGCTATAAATCAGGTATTATATAAAGTGGAATGGTATGTGACTTGATTATATTTGATCACTGATTTGCTCCATCGTGCACACCGTTTTCATTATACGTACATATGTTGCTACATTACATGACTTGGGTTTCCATCTAGGCTATTTTAGGGCTGATGGAGACAGTTTAACGTGCAGAATTGACAACACAGCACCTGTCTAGAGAAAAGAAAAATGCACATGAAATATTAATTGGTTTTTCTCTAGAGCATGATCTTGGCCACAGCATAATTTAAAGTAACAATGTAACAAGCAGTATTACTTTGTTTCTGTATTTAGACTTCAGAAGACAGTCCATTATATCACTCTGTGATCAAGCTTTACATTATCCTTGACAGGTTAGGTTTGTAGAGGGATTACTTACTATACACAGGCTTTATATAACACATGTATACATAGTAACATCATTTTCAAGAGCGGCGTAATCAAAGTTAACTAATGAAACCTTATTTTGGTAGAAATCACCACTAATAATCTGAAGATAATGTTAACTGCAATATCATGTTATGAAAGAGAAACATGTCATGACCAAGGCCTGCTGCACAGTCGGGAATGGCTTGTGATCTGGGATTAGGTCAATGTGAGGGGGAGCTGGTGGTCCATGTGCCCTCCTTGTTGGATGCCAATGGGGAAGAGGGATTGCTAAGTATTTCTGCCATCATTAGAAGTGCTGACTAGGGTTGAGCGACTTTGACTTTTTTAGGGTCGAGTCATGTTTCGCGAAACCCGACTTTTTGAAAAGTCGAGTCGGGCGAAATCGGCCGATTACTGCGAAAAGTCGAGGATCGGCCAGAACACGAAACCCTATGCGCGTCAATGGGGATCTCTCTCTCTCTCTCTCTCTCTCTCCTCCGTCCCAGCCCCGAAAATTTCGTTCTACACATTGCAAATCCCTGCTGCGCACAAGCGATAAAATGATGATAGGCGTGCACGCCCCTAACCCCTATGTCATCACTCTGCCCAAACTTTCATTGGCTGAAAAAATGGCGCTAAATGCGTCATACGAAACGCGACTTTGGCGCCAAGATCGCGTACCGCATGGCCGACCCCACACAGGGATCGGGTCGGGTTTCATGAGACGCCGACTTTGCCAAAAGTCGGCGACTTATGAAAATGAACGATCCGTTTCGCTCAACCCTAGTGCTGACCATAAGGGCAGGTGCAGATGATTGTTTTCTCTCCATCTGAGAAAAACTGTCCTATTATGCTAATCAGATTCTGATCAGAGTTTGGTCAGAGTGGCATCTGATTTTCTCAGAAGGGGACAGAAAAAAAAAAAGGTTTCTCCAACTTCTCCATTATGTCATCCGAGTGTGGTCCAATTTTTTTCACAGATCCATAAACTTGAATGGGCAAGTGCCACTCGATTCTTGGAGGCAAATCAAGCATGCTGCAGTTTTTTCCTTGGACCACTCAAGGAAACAAACAGACATGGGCACAGCCCCATAGAATAACATAGGTAGGAGTGCCAAGCGTCAAAACGACGAATAACACTCAACTGATTTAACCCCTTTCTGACATCTGACCTGACGTACTATCCCGTTGAGGTGGTATGGACCTGTATGACCACCGACGGGATAGTACGTCATCACCGATCAGCCGCGCTCACGATGGGTCGTGGCCGATCGGGGCCGGGTGTCAGCTGAGCTGACTATCACAGCTGACATCTGGCACTATGTGCCAGGAGCGGTCACGGACTGCTCCTGGCACATTAACCCCCGGAACGCTGTGATCAAACATGATTGCAGCGTTCCGGCGGCATAGGGAAGCGTCGCGCATGGAGGGGGCTCCCTGCGTGCTTCCCTGAGACCCCCGGAGCAACGCGATGTGATCGCGTTGCTCCGAGCGTCTCCTCCCTCCTCCTCCCTGCAGACCCCGGATCCAAAATGGTCACGGAGCTCCTTCCAGGTCCTGCAGGGAGGCGGCTTGCAAGCGCCTGCTCAGAGCAGGTGCCAGCAAGCCTCCTGCAGTGCCTGTCAGATCGCTGATCTGACACAGTGCACTGCAAAGTGTCAGATCAGCGATCTGACACTATATTGTCAAGTCCCACCCTGAGACAAAGTAAACAAGTAAAACAATATATATTTATATGTGTAAAAAAAAATCCTAAATAAAGAAAAAAAAAATATTGTTCCAATAAATACATTTCTCTATCTAAATAAAAAAAACAAAGACAATAAAAGTACACATATTTAGTATCGTCGTGTCTGTAACGACCCGACCTATAAAACTGCCCCACTAGTTAACCCCTTCAGTGAACACTGTAAGAAAAAAAAAAACGAGGCAAAAAACAGCGCTTTATTATCATACCGCCGAACAAAATGTGGAATAAAAAAGACGGATATAAATAAACATGGTACCGCTGAAAACGTCATCTTGTCCCACAAAAAACAAGCCACCATACAGTGTCATCAGCGAAAAAATAAAAGAGTTATAGTCCTCAGAATTTAGCGATGCAAAAATTATTATTTTTTATATAAAATAGTTTTTATTGTATAAAAGTGCCAAAACATAAAAAATGATATAAATGCAGTATCGCTGTAATCGTATTGACCCAAAAATAGAACTGCTTTATTAATTTTACCAAACGTGGAACGGTATAAACGCCCCCCCCCGCCCCAAAGAAATTCATGATTTGCTGTTTTTTGGTCTTTCTGCCTCACAAAAATCAGAATAAAAAGCGATCAAAAAATGTCACGTGCCCGAGAATAGTACCAATAAAAACATCAACTCGTCCCGCAAAAAACAAGACCTCACATAACTCTGTGTACCAAAATATGGAAAAATTATAGCTCTCAAAATGTGGAGACGTAAAAACAATTTTTTACAATAAAAATTTACAATTAAAAGTTAGGGTTAGGGTTGGGGCTAAAGTTAGGGTTGGGGTTAGGGTTGGGGCTAAAGTTAGGGTTAGGGCTAAAGTTAGGGTTGGGGCTAAAGTTAGGGTTAGGGTTGGAGCTAAAGTTAGGAATGGGGCTAAAGTTAGGGATGGGGCTAAAGTTTGGGTTAGGGTTTGGATTACATTTACAGTTGGGATTAGGGTTAGGGGTGTGTCAGGGTTAGGGGTGTGGTTAGGGTTATGGTTGGGATCAGGGTTAGGGGTGTGTTGGAGTTAGCGGTGTGGTTAGGGTTGGGATTAGGGTTAGGGGTGTGTTGGGGATAGGGGTATGGTTGGGATTAGGGTTAGGGGCGTGTTCGGGTTAGGGGTGTGGTTAGAGTTATGGTTACGGTTGGGATTAGGGTTAGGGGTGTGTTTGGGTTAGGGTTTCAGTTAGAATTGGGGGGTTTCCACTGTTTAGGCACATCAGGGGCTCTCCAAACGCGACATGACGTCCGATCTCAATTCCAGCCAATTTTGTGTTGAAAAGTCAAACGGCGCTCCTTCCCTTCCGAGCTCTGCCATGCACCCAAACAGTGGTTTACCCCCACATATGGGGTATCAGTGTACTCAGGACAAATTGCACAACAACTTTTGGGGTCCAATTTCTCCTTTTACCCTTGGTAAAATAAATCAAATTGGAGCTGAATTAAAGTTTTTGTGAAGAAAAGTTAAATGTTAATTTTTTGTTAAACATTCCAAAAATTCCTATGAAACACCTGAAGGGTTAATAAACTTCTTGAATGTGGTTTTGAGCATCTTGAGGGGTGCAGTTTTTAGAATTGTGTCACACTTGGATATTTTCTATCATATAGACTCCTCAAATTGACTTCAAATGTGATGTGGTCCCTACAAAAAATGGTGTTGTAAAAATGAGAAATTGCTGGTCAACTTTTAACCCTTTTAACTCCCTAACAAAAAAAAATGTTGGTTCCAAAATTGTGCTGATGTAAAGTAGACATGTGGGAAATGTTACTTATTAAGTATTTTGTGTGATATATCTCTGTGATTTAAGGGCATAAAAATTCAAAGTTGGAAAATTGCAAAATTTTCAAATTTTCGCCAAATTTCCATTTTTCTCACAAATAAACGCAGGTAATATCAAAGAAATTTTACCACTATCATGAATAATAATAATAATAATTTTTATTTATATAGCGCCAACATATTCCGCAGCGCTTTACAACTTATAGAGGGGACTTGTACAGACAATAGACATTACAGCATAACAGAAATCACAGTTCAAAACAGATACCAGGAGGAATGAGGGCCCTGCTCGCAAGCTTACAAACTATGAGGAAAAGGGGAGACACGAGAGGTGGATGGTAACAATTGCTTTAGTTATTTGGACCAGCCATAGTGTAAGGCCCGGGTGTTCATGTAAAGCCGCATGAACCAGTTAACAGCCTAAGTATGTAGCAGTACAGACACAGAGGCTATTAATTGCATAAAGTGTATGAGAACACGATGCAAGGAACCTGATTATGTGTTTTGTTTTTTTTCTATTTTTAATAGGCCACACAGGGATAGTTAGGCTAATGCGTTGAGGCGGTAGGCCAGTCTGAACAAATGCGTTTTTAAGGCACGCTTAAAACTGTGGGGATTGGGGATTAATCGTATTAACCTAGGTAGTGCATTCCAAAGAATCGGCGCAGCACGTGTAAAGTCTTGGAGATGGGAGTGGGAGGTTCTGATTATTGAGGATGCTAACCTGAGGTCATTAGCGGAGCGGAGGGCACGGGTAGGGTGGTAGACTGAGACCAGAGAGGAGATGTAGGGTGGTGCTGAGCCATGGAGTGCTTTGTGGATGAGGGTAGTAGTTTTGTACTGGATTCTGGAGCGGATGGGTAACCAGTGTAATGACTGGCACAAGGTAGAGGCATCGGTGTAACGGTTGGTGAGGAATATGATCCTGGCAGCAGCATTCAGGACAGATTGGAGAGGGGAGAGTTTGGTAAGAGGGAGGCCAATTAGTAGAGAGTTACAATAGTCCAGACGGGAATGAATAAGAGAAACAGTAAGAGTTTTTGCAGAGTCGAAAGTAAGAAAAGGGCGAATTCTAGAAATGTTTTTGAGATGCAGATAAGAAGAGCGAGCCAGTGATCGGATGTGGGGGGTGAATGAAAGCTCAGAATCAAGGATGACCCCAAGGCAGCGGGCATGTTGCTTTGGAGTAATGATTGAACCGCACACGGAGATGGCAATGTCAGGCAAAGGTAGGTTAGTAGAGGGAGAGAACACGAGGAGTTCAGTTTTTGACAGGTTCAGTTTCAGATAGAGGGAGGACATGATGTTAGAGACAGCGGTAAGACAATCACTGGTGTTTTCTAAGAAGGTCGGAGTGAAAGCAGGAGAAGAGGTGTATAATTGGGTGTCATCAGCATAGAGATGGTATTGGAACCCAAATCTACTGATTGTTTGACCAATAGGGGCAGTATACAACGAGAAGAGGAGGGGGCCTAGGACTGATCCTTGAGGAACCCCAACAGTAAGGGGAAGGTGAGAGGAGGAGGAACCAGCAAAACATACAGTGAAGGATCGGTCAGAGAGATAGGAGGAGAACCAAGAGAGAACGGTGTCCTTGATGCCAATGGAGCGGAGCATAGTGAGGAGGAGCTGATGATCCACAGTGTCGAATGCTGCGGAAAGATCCAATAGAATTAGCATGGAGTAGTGACCATTAGATTTAGCTGTTAGTAGGTCATTAGAGACTTTAGTGAGGGCAGTTTCAGTAGAGTGTAAAGAGCGGAAGCCAGATTGAAGAGGGTCGAGAAGAGAGTTATCTGAGAGATAGCGGGTAAGACGGGAGTGGACCAGGCGTTCCAGGAGTTTAGAGATGAAGGGAAGATTAGAGACAGGTCTATAATTAGCGGCACAGTTTTGGTCGAGGGAGGGTTTTTTAAATAATGGATGTATGATGGCATGCTTAAATGAGGAGGGAAAAATACCGGAAGTGAGGGAAAGGTTGAATATTTTTGTTAGGCGAGAGGTGACAGCCGGGGAAAGGGACTGGAGGAGATGTGACGGAATGGGGTCACTGGTGCAAGTGGTCGGGCGAGAAGATGCAAGGAGCCTGCTTACTTCTTCTTCCGTAACTGGTTCAAAGTCAGAGAGTGAACTAGATGCAGTGGGGGAGGGAGGACAGTGCCTGGTATGAAGAGATTGGGAGATGATTTCCTGTCGAATGTGGTCAATTTTTTCTTTGAAGTAATTGGCCAGATCGTCAGCGTGGAGATCTGTGGTTGGGGCCTGCTCTCTTGGGTTGAGTAGGGACTGGAAGGTGTCGAAGAGACGTTTAGGGTTATTGGACAGTGAGGTGATGAGGGTGTTGAAAAAGGTTTGTTTGGAGAGGTGAAGGGCAGAGTTGTATGTTTTTAGCATGAACTTATAATGGATGAAATCTTCGGGTAGATTAGATTTTCTCCACAGACGTTCGGCGCACCTGGAGCATCGCTGCAGGAAGCGTGTTTGCAGCGTGTGCCACGGTTGTCGCCGTCTGTGTCAAGTTGCTCTATGTATAGGAGGAGCAGCTTCATCCAGGGCACTTTGCAGGGTTTCATTGTAATGTTTCAGAGCAGAATCAGGACATGAGATGGAGGAGATTGGGGCCAATGAGGAATGCAAGTTCTTCATAAGTTTCTGGGTGTTAATGGCCTGTATGTTTCTATAAGTGTGGAAAGTGGGGGTGACCTGAGCGGGATGGCAGTTCTTGATAGAGAATGAAAGAAGGTTGTGGTCAGAGAGCGGGAGAGGGGTGTTTGTGAAATCATCCACTGAGCAGAGTCGGGAGAAGACCAAGTCAAGGGAGTTTCCATCTTCATGCGTTGGAGAGTTAGTATGCTGCGAGAGGCCGAAAGAGGACGTTAGAGATAAAAGGTGAGAAGCAGACGGGGAAAGGGGAGAAGCAATGGGGATGTTGAAATCACCCATGATAAGGGTGGGGGTGTCACAGGAGAGAAAGTGTGGAAGCCAGGTGGCAAAGTGATCCAGGAACTGATGAGACGGGCCAGGAGGACGATACACCACCGCCACTCGCATGGAGAAGGGGACGTAGAGTCTGACAGCATGGACCTCAAAGGAAGGGAATACAAGTGAGGGTACTTGGGGGATAACTTGGAAGGTACATTTGGGTGAAAGGAGCAGCCCAACGCCTCCACCTGCTCTGTTGTCTGATCTTGGGGTATGAGAAAAGTGTAGTCCACCATAGGAGAGAGCAGCAGCAGCGGTTGTGTCTGACTGCTGGTTCCAGGTTTCAGTAAGAGCCAGGAGATTAAGAGCCTTAGAAAGGAAGTAATCATGGGTGAAGGAGAGTTTATTACACACAGAGCGAGAATTCCAAAGAGCACAATTGAAAGAGACAGAAGGCATGCATGGAATATTGATAAGGTTAGAGGGGTTTCTGGGTGTAGCAGTTGGGAGGTTTGACTGGCTATAACATGGGGGGGCCGGGGTTTGGAGAGATGTCTCCAGCGACTAGGAGAAGGAGGATAGAAAGAGTGAGCAGATGGTTAAGTGATTTGTGAGAGCGTCTTTTGTGTTGGATGGTGGGACTGAATGGATCTGCGCTGTTAAGCAATGTGAACAGAACATGAGTGCTATACATAGGAGAGGAGAGGACAGAGGGGCCGATATGGATGGAGTTTAAAGAGTTTATGCAAGGGCGGTGAGTGAATGCAGCAGCCAGGATATAGATTATACAGATACATATGGTGAGTATTTGTTCTGTTTCAAGTGAATAGGGAGTAGGTTTAGATTGTCTTACCTGTCTCCTGCCCTGTCTAACTGCCATGTTATAACTGCTGAATACTTAGAAAAAAAATATACTTTGAAAAAAGGACACGAATAATAGTGCACGAATGCACCCCTGCATGAATGCATCCCCAAGTTATGTCCACATTTATAGAAGGCTAGCTCTTAGATCTCACTTTTTTTTTTTTTTTTTTTGGAAAAGGGTGTTTCTCCCCCTCTTGTTACCAATCAATCTAACTCAATTGAGACAGCAGGACACAATAAATGTAGTGATCAGATAAACAAATGTCCAGGTCTGCATGGGTCATAAACCCCTTTGAAAAAGTTATGTGATCTCTCTACATAGGGACAAGCAAAAGTGAGTTAAATATCTATAAACACAAACAAATGCATAATAAGATGACTAACATATATAGCTATATGCAGGATTCAATGCCGAAGATAGAATGAATCAGATACCATCCAAGCCGCTTGCTGTCAGGGAATGGAGCAATAGACATGCAGGATAGTTCAGTTCAGGGAATGAATGATATGTTTACCATCCAAGCCGCTTGCTGTCAGGGAATGGAGCAATAGACATGCAGGATAGTTCAGTTCAGGGAATGAATGATATGTTTACCTGTATTGAAGAGAAGAGAGATGCTTGTTATATTCTGCCATGTTATAACTGCGTCATACTTAGACAAAAAATATACTTTGAAAAAAAGTACACGAATAATAGTGCACGAATGCACCCACCCATGAAGTACAATATGTCATGAGAAAACTATGTGATCAGAATTATCATGATCCGTTGATGCGTTCCAGAGTTATAACCTCATAAAGGGACAGTTGTCAGAATTGTAAAAATTAAAAATTAGCCCGGTCATTAACGTGCAAACCAACCTTGGGGGTAAAGGGGTTAATTTCTGAAATATATATATATATTTTTTCTTTTTCTTTCTTTATTTTTTTTGCTGATATTGGTGGACAATGTAAAGGGGAAGATGAAATATTTGACGTTTTCCCTTTTTTATATTTTTTTATGACCACAAAAAATGCTAAAAGAATATTTTTATATATAGGATGTATTTTTTTTTTAATGGGGGTGGGACTAGAAAAAGAGATTCAGGGTATGTGCACACGTTGCGGATTCTGCTGCGGATCCGCAGCGGTTTTGACGCTGCGGATCCGCAGCAGTTTTCCCTAAGTTTACAGTACCATGTAAACCTATGGGAAAAAGAAACCGCTGTGCACATGCTGCGGAAAAAAACGAGCGGAAACGCAGCGGATTATTTTCCGCAACATGTCAATTCTTTGTGCGGATTCCGCAGCGGTTTTACACCTGCACCAATAGGAAACTGCAGATGTAAAACTGCAGTGGAATCCGCAGAAGAAACCGCTATAAAATCCGCAGTGAAAACCGCAGTGGTTTTGCACTGCGGATTTTCCAAATCCGCTGCGGAAAAATCCGCAGCAGAATCCGCAACGTGTGCACATACCCTTAGACTGACATTGTATCTTTTTTATTTATTTATACTTTTTTCTATTTTATTTTTTTTTCCTCTCTTATTTTACACACTGATGAAATGCAGAGTGCTGCCACCCCTTTGGAGAAAAAAATGGAGAGATGACTCTGTATCTCCTGATTGAATACCCACTGTTGTGGGATCCCCATTTGTTTTTGCTTTTTGTTCCTTTGGACACAAGCAGTTTATAAGCACTGCGACACCTTCAGCTCTATGGACCAGTGAGCAGGGCATGTGCCTAGGGCGCCAGGTTGCAGGGGCGGTACCAAGACGGGGAGGAAAAATTTTTTTTTAAACCTCCCCTCCACTAGACAATCCAGGAAATCTGTTGTCTTTTCATCGGAGGGGAGGGTTGGGATCAGGAGCGCCCCTCCATATTCATTCAAGAAGTAGTGGTGCCGCAACTTCCAGGGGCAGAGAGGTCCCTGCATCCGTGGCAGGGCCGGCGTTAGCGGCAGGCAGACCAGAGGCCCCCAGCCAGTCGCCTGCTGCCAGCACTAACTCCCCCCACCAGCGCTGACTGCCCCCCAGCAGTGCCGATGCATTCAGCTATACCGGCGTCTATGATGACGATACAGTTCAAGCCTGGAGCAGTGCGGGGCAAGAGGAGAGGTGAGGATTGTTTGTGGTTTTTTTTGTAATCTATCAATGATTGCTGGAATGTGGGGCCATTCTAGGGGGGGGCTGTATTATATTCTATAGGGGGGCTGTATTACATTCTATGGGGGGCTGTATTACATTCTATGGGATGCTGTATTATATTCTATAGGGGTCTGTATTACATTCTATGGGGGCTGCATTATATTCTATGGGGTGCTGTATTATATTCTATAGGGGTCTGCATTACATTCTATGGGGGGCTGTATTACATTCTATGGGGGGCTGTATTATATTCTATGGGGGCTGTATTATATTCTATGGGGTGCTGTATTACATTCTATTGGGGGGCTGCATTACATTCTATTCGGGGGCTGTATTATATTCTATGGGGGGCTGTATTACATTCTGTGGGGTGCTGTATTATATTCTAGGGGGGCTGTAATACATTCTATGGGGGGCTGTATTACATTCTATGGGGTGCTGTATTATATTCTATGGGGGGCTGTATTACATTTTATGAGGGGGCTGCATTATATTCTATGGAAGGGGCTGTATTACATTCTATTGGGGCTGTATTATATTCTGTGGGGGGCGATATTACATTCTATTGGGGGGCTGTATTACATTCTATTGGGGGCTGTATTATATTCTATGGGGGGCTGTATTACATTCTATGGGGGCTGTATTATATGTTATGGGGGCTGTATTACATTCTATGGAGTGCTGTATTATATTCTATGGGGGGCTGTATTACATTCTATGGGGTGCTGTATATTCTATGGGGGGTTGTATAATATTCTATGGGGGGCTGTATTACATTCTATGGGGTGCTGTATTATATTCTATGGTGGTCTGTATTACATTCTATTGAGGGGCTGTATTATATTCTATGGGGGAGGTGTGCATCATACTCTTTGATGAGGCTACATTATATTCTATGGGAGGTGGGCTGTATTAGATTCTCTGGGGGCTGCATTATATTATATGGGGGTTGTATTATATTCTCTGGGGCTACATTATATTCTATGGGGAGCTGTATTATATTCTCTGGGGGCTACATTATATTCTATGGGGAGGTGGGCTGTATTATATTTTTTGGGGCTACATTATATTCTATGGGGGGATGTATTGTATTCTCTGGGGCTACATTATATTCTATGGGGGGCTGTATTATATTTTCTGGGGGCTACATTATATTCTATGGAGGGCAGTATTATATTCTCTGGGGCTACATTATATTCTATGGGGGGCTGTATTATATTCTCTGGGGGCTACACTATATTCTATGGGGGACTGTATTATATTCTAAGAGGGAGGATTGCATCACACTCTTTTATGGTGCTACATTATATTCTATGGGGAGGTGGGCTGTATTATATTCTATGTGTGCTACATTATATTCTATGTATTAAATTTATTATATTCTATGAGGGGTGATTGCATCATACTCTATGAGGGGGCTACATTATATTCTATGGGGGCTGCATTATACTATATGAGGAGGGCTGCATTGAATTCTATGGAGGGGTTACATTATATTCTATGGGAGACTGCATTATACTATATGAGGGGGCTGCATTATATTCTCTTGGGGTTACTTTATATTGTATGGCGGGGCTGCATTATATTCAGGGGGCTACATAATATTCTGTGGGGTGGTGGCATTAAGGATCTACCCAAGTCTGATCCTCACAATATATTTTTGCTAATGTATCATAGCATGAACAAAGGAGATTTCTGCGTACATGAGAAGAGATATTGATGCTCATCAGGCTGAAAAATAGTACAAAACTGTCTCTGAAGAGTTTGGACTCCACCAATCCACAGTCAGGGAGATTGTGTACAAGAGAAAGAAATTCAAAACCATCATCATCCTCCTGAGGAGTGGTCAACCAATAAAGATCACTGGGAATGGCGGTGTCAGGACTCTGAACATTTTTTACCTTTTGTGCATTACTGCCCTTTTCCAACATGGCGTCTTTGGTCTCATGTGCACTTGTCTTCCTGCTATGAAACTCCACCCCAGCCTTCAGTCTGTGCTAGATTATTCTGCTTTGCATCCAGCTCCTGATTACTCCCTGGCCTTGCACCTGCTCCCAGGGCCGGACTGGGACTAAAATTCAGCCCTGGCATTTGAAGTCACACAGGCCCACTTGTCACATGGTGACTGTATAATATCTTTGTACACTTGTAGGCTACAAGAAGTGAGGGGAGTGTAACACGACTATATAACATATAATTACAGCTGTATCCAGCATTACAGCTCAGCCCCCATAGAATGTAATGCAGCCAGCCCCCATAGAATGTAATACAGCCAGCCCACATAGAATGTAATGCTGCACAGCCCCCATAGAATGTAATACAGCACAGCCCCCATAGAATGTAATACAGCCAGCCCCCATAGACTATAATACAGCACAGCCCCATAGAATGTAATGCCGCACAGCCCCCATAGAATGTAATGCAGCACAGCCCCCATAGAATGTAATGCAGCACAGCCCCATAGATTGTAATACAGCCAGCCCCCATAGAATGTAATGCAGCACAGCCCCCATAGAATGTAATGCAGCACAGCCCCCATAGAATGTAATGCAGCACAGCCCCCATAGAATGTAATGCAGCCAGCCACCATAGAATGTAATGCAGCCAGCCACCATACAATATAATGCAGCACAGCCCCATAGAATGTAATGCAGCACAGCCCCCATACAATATAATGCAGCACAGCCCCATAGAATGTAATGCAGCACAGCCCCATAGAATGTAATGCAGCACAGCCCCCATACAATATAATGCAGCACAGGCCCATAGAATGGAATGCAGCACAGCCCCATAGAATATAATGCAGCACAGGCCCATAGAATATAATGCAGCACAGGCCCATAGAATATAATGCAGCACAGGCCCATAGAATATAATGCAGCACAGGCCCATAGAATATAATGCAGCACAGGCCCATAGAATGGAATGCAGCACAGCCCCATAGAATATAATGCAGCACAGGCCCATAGAATATAATGCAGCACAGGCCCATAGAATATAATGCAGCACAGGCTCATAGAATGGAATGCAGCACAGCCCCATAGAATATAATGCAGCACAGGCCCATAGAATATAATGCAGCACAGGCCCATAGAATATAATGCAGCACAGGCCCATAGAATATAATGCAGCACAGGCCCATAGAATGGAATGCAGCACAGCCCCATAGAATATAATGCAGCACAGCCCCATAGAATATAATGCAGCACAGGCCCATAGAATATAATGCAGCACAGGCCCATAGAATATAATGCAGCACAGGCCCGTAGAATGGAATGCAGCACAGCCCCATAGAATATAATGCAGCACAGCCCCATAGAATATAATGCAGCACAGCCCCATAGAATATAATGCAGCACAGGCCCATAGAATATAATGCAGCACAGGCCCATAGAATGGAATGCAGCACAGGCCCATAGAATGGAATGCAGCACAGCCCCATAGAATATAATGCAGCAGAGGCCCATAGAATGGAATGCAGCCAGGCCCATAGAATGGAATGCAGCCAGCCCCATAGAATATAATGCAGCAGAGGCCCATAGAATGGAATGCAGCCAGCCCCATAGAATATAATGCAGCAGAGGCCCATAGAATGGAATGCAGCCAGCCCCATAGAATATAATGCAGCAGAGGCCCATAGAATGGAATGCAGCACAGGCCCATAGAAAACAATGCAGCACAGCCCCATAGAATATAATGCAGCAGAGGCCCATAGAATATAATGCAGCACAGGCTCATAGAATGGAATGCAGCACAGCCCCATAGAATATAATGCAGCACAGGCCCATAGAATATAATGCAGCACAGGCCCATAGAATATAATGCAGCACAGGCCCATAGAATATAATGCAGCACAGGCCCATAGAATATAATGCAGCACAGGCCCATAGAATGGAATGCAGCACAGCCCCATAGAATATAATGCAGCACAGCCCCATAGAATATAATGCAGCACAGGCCCATAGAATATAATGCAGCACAGGCCCATAGAATGGAATGCAGCACAGGCCCATAGAATGGAATGCAGCACAGCCCCATAGAATATAATGCAGCACAGGCCCATAGAATATAATGCAGCACAGCCCCATAGAATATAATGCAGCACAGGCCCATAGAATATAATGCAGCACAGGCCCATAGAATATAATGCAGCACAGGCCCGTAGAATGGAATGCAGCACAGCCCCATAGAATATAATGCAGCACAGCCCCATAGAATATAATGCAGCACAGCCCCATAGAATATAATGTAGCACAGGCCCATAGAATATAATGCAGCACAGGCCCATAGAATGGAATGCAGCACAGGCCCATAGAATGGAATGCAGCACAGCCCCATAGAATATAATGCAGCAGAGGCCCATAGAATGGAATGCAGCCAGGCCCATAGAATGGAATGCAGCCAGCCCCATAGAATATAATGCAGCAGAGGCCCATAGAATGGAATGCAGCCAGCCCCATAGAATATAATGCAGCAGAGGCCCATAGAATGGAATGCAGCCAGCCCCATAGAATATAATGCAGCAGAGGCCCATAGAATGGAATGCAGCACAGGCCCATAGAAAACAATGCAGCACAGCCCCATAGAATATAATGCAGCAGAGGCCCATAGAATATAATGCAGCACAGGCCCATAGAATGGAATGCAGCACAGGCCCATAGAATATAATGCAGCACAGGCCCATAGAATGGAATGCAGCACAGCCCCCCCCCCCCAATAGCTCCACAATCCAGTCATCACTCATTGATAAAAAAAAACAAAAAACACTCTACTCACCTTTCCTCCTGCCCCGCGCTGCTCTGGCTCTGGTCTCACTCTCAGCAGTCGCAGTCTGCCCGCCTGGTCACACAGCAGGTGCGCGATGATATTACGTCATCGCGCACCCGCAGTGTCAGCGGCAGGCAGAGCGGGGAATGATGGGAGAGGGGGCGTCAGCAGACGCTCTCTCCTCCATCATTGCATTCAACTGTACCGGCGTCTATGACGCCGGTATAGTTGAATGCGGGGCCGGGAGTGCGCCGACAGCGGGGAGAGTGTGCCGACAGCGGCACACTCGAGCGGCCCACTACTGCCACCGGCCCTTCTGGCATTTGCCAGAACTGCCCGATGGCCAGTCCGGCCCTGCCTGCTCCTGTGAACCTGTGTTGGAGATCCTACCACTCTGTTCTGAGTTCCTGCTGCATACACCAGTGTTCAGTAATCCTCCTTCATCTGCTGCTCGTGTTACTTCCATCTGCATTTGCTGGACATGTAAGCTGTTTGCTGCTCTGCAAAACCTGAGACTATTAACCAGGCCTCCCTGGTTGAGCTAAGATATGATTTGAACTGCCTTATAGCATATCTATCTGTGTCTGGACTAAGTCAAGGATCTATTCGTGTCAAGTTTCCTCAAGAATAACTGTGCTTCATAGACTTTCTGTTTGTTTGCATCTACCTCTGAAGTTTCCTATTGACTGCTAAGCTGCGTTTATTATTTGCACCAAGTGTTGTGGACTTGAGTGTCTCTCTGCACCTGTTTGAATCACCGTGTGATAATATAAACTTTACCACTTATAAAACTGTGTCCTGTTGTCTTGTTCCACGCAAAGAGTCTCCTGAATTATCCCCTATAATTGTTATAGGATAATCTAGCCATAAAAAAAAGGAGACTGCTGGAACAATGACTGCAGAGAGCAGATTAGAGCAGGTGTTTTCCATAATTAGATTACTGCAGAAAGATGTGGAAGGTCTGCAAAAGAAGTTTGGAAGCTTTGAAAACAATCAACAAGTGTTTGGACAAACTTTGCAGGACTTAAGCAATCGCATGGCAGCCCAGGAAAACAAACTTGCTGGCATAGAGTCCCAGTATGGACGGGCTTTTCAGGACATAAGCACGTAAATAGCTGCACAAGTGACTTTACCCTCTGGGCAACCGCCACCAGCTAGCCCACCTAAGTTGCCCCCATTCAGATTTAATGGTGATCGCAACAAATTTTGTGCCTTTGTGAATCAATGTATGCTATATTTTGATGTGCATGCTGACCGTTTTCCTACTGATAGATCCAAAGTATTGTGTGTAATAATGCTACTGATCTCACGAGCCCTCACCTGGGCGAATCCGATGATTGAGTCTCGTGACCCACGGTTAAATGACTTGGATGATTTCTTGGCCGCTATGGCATTAATGTTTGATGACCCTAATCGCCGTGCAACCGCTGAATCTGCTTTGTTGTCTTTACGCCAGGCTAAACGTTCTGTTATTGAGTATGCCACTGAATTCAGGAGATTGGCGGTAGATTCCAATTGGGACAGTTATGCACAATTGCCTATTTTTAAAAGGGGTCTGTCTAGTATTATAAAAGATGAACTAGCTCGCTCGGAGTCACCACAAGAACTAGAGATATTTATACAGCATTGTGTGCGCATAGACATTCGCCTTACTGAACGTAGGCAGGAGAAATTTGCTGCATATAACCGTATTTCTAACTTTTCCCTTCCTTCCAAAGAGCCTGCAGGTAAAACATCTCGGGAAGTGGAGGAGGTGCCCATGCAAATTGATTCCGTTCAGAGACGCGAGATCAATGAGCGCCGGGAGCATCGCCTTCGTGAAAGTCTATGTTTCTACTGCGGCCAGTCTGACCACTTCTTGATCAATTGTCCTAAATGTCCTAGATGGCCTAACAAGGTGCTAGCAGCAATAGGGGAGTATGACAACTGGGATGATGAATCTGACATCTCTGAATGTAGCCTGCCTTTAAACGCTGTTTTCCATTCACTTTCTATGACTTCACCCCCCAAGGAGCTGAAGGAAAAGAACTCTCACTGTTCTCTCCCTATTAAGATCCTGTGTTCAGGACAGTGGATTTCCAGTTCAGCTATGATTGACTCTGGTGCAGGTGGCAATTTCATGGATATCGCATTTGCCAAGGAACATGGTATTAAAATTCAGCAAAGAGCCTCTCCAATTACCATGGAAACAGTGGATGGGTCACCTTTAATCTCTGGGCCTGTGGATCAGGAGACCGTACCCCTTGAAATTTTGTTGGAGCCTAATCATCAGGAGCAACTTTCTTTCTTGCTAATTTCTTCTCCTCATTTTCCTGTGATTTTAGGCATTCCTTGGCTGCGCTCTCAGAACCCAATTATCAACTGGGAGACAAAGGAGATTATCTTTCCAACAAAGAGCAACTCAGCATTAACAGAAGCTGTCCCCGAGTCCACGGCTACGGAACCACATGTACAGGTATTTTCTTTACCTACAGCATATGAAAAGTTCTCTGACCTCTGTGACAAGAAGAATGCAGATCAGCTTCCTCCACACAGGCATTATGACTGTTCCATTGAGTTGCTTCCTGGGGCAGCTATTCCTTTTGGTAACGTATACCCTTTGGCGGCACCTGAGCTTAAAGCCTTAAAGGAGTATATTGATGAAAATCTGGCCAAAGGCTTCATACGTCCTTCTTCCTCACCAGCAGGGGCACCCATTTTTTTTGTAAAGAAGAAGGATGGGACCCTGAGACCCTGTGTTGACTATCGGGAACTCAATAAGGTAACCGTACGAAACCGTTACCCTTTGCCTCTGATTCCCGAATTACTGGAAAGAGTGCGCCATGCTAAGGTGTTCTCTAAGCTGGATCTTCGTGGGGCTTATAATTTGGTGCGTATTCGTCCAGGGGATGAGTGGAAGACAGCATTCAGATGTCGGTATGGACACTTTGAATCTCTTGTGATGCCCTTCGGGCTTTGTAACGCCCCTGCAGCATTTCAACACCTTGTTAATGACATCTTCAGAGATTTGTTGGACCAGTTTGTGGTGATCTATTTGGACGATATACTAATCTTTTCTGACTCTCTACAGGAACATGAAGAACATGTCAAAACTGTTTTAAGACGTCTGAAAGAGAACCAACTGTATATCAAGCCGGAGAAATGCGAGTTCCATCGTTCTGAGATACAGTTCTTGGGTTATATCATCTCTCCCCAGGGGCTGAACATGGAATCTGGTAAGATTCAGGCTATCCTTGACTGGCCGGCACCCAAGAATGTTAAGGAGGTCTAACGTTTTATTGGTTTTGCAAATTTCTACAGACACTTCATTCGAAATTTTTCTGATATTGTCCGTCCCATTACTTCCTTGACAAAGAAGGAAAAGCCCTTCAAGTGGTCATCACAGGCTCAAGAAGCTTTTGATCGGCTGAAGATCTGTTTCACATCAGCACCGCTGTTGATACACCCAGATCCAGCACATCCTTTCATTGTGGAGGTGGACGCTTCTGATAATGCTTTGGGGGCTATTCTCTCCCAAAGAACTGGAGAGAAGGGTCTGCTACATCCTTGTGCTTTCTTTTCCCGTAGACTAACCTCAGCAGAGAAGAATTACGACGTGGGAGACAAGGAATTGCTGGCTATTATTGCGGCTTTCAAAGAATGGAGGCATCATCTGCAAGGAGCTGCACAACAGATCATAGTGCTAACTGACCATCGCAATTTCGAGTTCCTTAGATCCGCTAGATGTCTTTCTCCTCGTCAGGCTCGTTGGAACTTATTTTTAAATCAATTTAACTTTGTTATCTCGTACCGTCCAGGTTCTCGTAATGGGAAGGCTGATGCTTTATCCCGAATCCATGCTGCGGATTCTGTACCTGGAGCCTCGTCCAAGACCATTCTATTTGATGCCAATTTCATCGGAGTTATCCACGATCAGGATTTGTGGAAGGAGTGCAGGGAGGCCTATGAAGGTGATGTATTTCTGGCCAACCCACCTGTGGATATTAATCTTGTCTTTAAGGGTGGCATGTGGTTCAGAGATCGACGTATCTACGTCCCTGAGGTCATCCGTCTGCAGATCCTCAAGTTGGTACATGACTCCAAGTTGGCTGGTCACAGGGGGGTACAGAAGACACGAGTTCCTGAGCCGATTCTTCTGGTGACCAACTTGCCTGAAGGATACCAAGGACTATGTTCTCTCTTGCGAGGTATGTGCCCGTTACAAGACTCCTCATGTGGCACCTACGGGTCTTCTACAACCATTACCTGTTCCGTCCCGCCCTTGGGGGTCTACATCAATGGACTTTATTGTGGAGCTGCCTACATCAGGGGGCATGAATACAATCATGGTGGTAGTTGATCGCCTGACTAAAGCTGCTCATTTCGTTCCGTGCACCGGCCTCCCCTCAGCTAAAGATACAGTGAACTTGGTTATACAAAATGTCTTTCGTTTGCATGGGGTTCCGGATGAGATCATCTCTGACCGTGGAGTACAGTTCACTTCAAGATTCTGGAAGGGGTTTTGCTCTGCACTCAATATTAATGTCTGTCTCTCTTCTGCTTACCATCCCCAGACAAATGGTCAGACTGAGCATACCAACCAGACGCTGGAACAACATCTAAGATGCTATGTCAGCCATCTCCAGGATGATTGGTTGGAGTTGCTGCCGTTAGCCGAATTTTCATATAATAATTCTCAGAGCGCCTCCACTAAATTTACACCTTTCTTTGCCAATCTGGGTTATCATCCGTGTATCTTACCTAGGTCTCCAATTATTTCTCCGGTTCCGGCAGTGGAGGAAAGGCTGACTGTGATGAGGCAAAATCTTGAGGTTCTGAAGGAATCCCTGACCACAGCTCAAGAACGTTATAAGAGATCGGCTGACAGATTCTGTAAACCTGCACCCATGTTCAAGGTAGGAGATTCCGTGTGGTTAGCAACTAAGAATCTGAAGTTAAACGTTCCTTCACAAAAACTTGGACAGAAATTCATTGGCCCTTTCAAGATCAACGGTATTGTGAGCCCTGTGGCCTGCCGGCTGAAGCTGCCTAGGACAATGAAGGTACACCCAGTTTTTCATGTATCTTTACTAAAGCCTGTATCTCCTAATACCTTCCAGGGACGTGTTGTGCCACCTCCGCAGCCTGTGGTGATTGATGGGCAAGAACGATTTGTGGTGGAGGAAATTATTGATTCCAGGATTCGCAGGAATCGGCTCCAATATCTGATAAGATGGCTGGGATATCCCCCTGAAGAAGACTCTTGGGAACCTGTGGAAAACATCAATGCCCAACAGAAGATTTCTCATTTTCATCAGAGATTCCCTGAGAAACCAGGTCCAGGATCGTCCTGAGGCCGCTTCTAAGGAGGGAGTAATGTCAGGACTCTGAACATTTTTTACCTTTTGTGCATTACTGCCCTTTTCCAACATGGCGTCTTTGGTCTCATGTGCACTTGCACCTGCTATAAAACTCCACCCCAGCCTTCAGTCTGTGCTAGATTATTCTGCTTTGCATCCAGCTCCTGATTACTCCCTGGCCTTGCACCTGCACCTGCTCCTGTGAACCTGTGTTGGAGATCCTGCCACTCTGCTCTGAGTTCCTGCTGCATACACCAGTGTTCAGTAATCTGCTGCTCGTGTTACTTCCATCTGCATTTGTTGACATGTAAGCTGTTTGCTGCTCTGCAAAACCTGAGACTATTAACCAGGCCTCCCTGGTTGAGCTAAGATATGATTTGAACTGCCTTATAGCATATCTATCTGTGTCTGGACTAAGTCAAGGATCTATTCGTGTCAAGTTTCCTCAAGAATAACTGTGCTTCATAGACTTTCTGTTTGCATCTACCTCTGAAGTTTCCTATTGACTGCTAAGCTGCGTTTATTATTTGCACCAAGTGTTGTGGACTTGAGTTTCTCTCTGCACCTGTTTGAATCACCGTGTGATAATATAAACTTTACCACTTATAAAACTGTGTCCTGTTGTCTTGTTCCACGCAAAGAGTCTCCTGAATTATCCCCTATAATTGTTACAGGCGGTGATATATGTGATATATACACTCCTGGCCAAAAGCCATCTAGTGGGTGCAGCCTCACTCCATACAAGTGTATGGAGCAAGGCTGCGCCCACTAGACGAGCGTTGGGGGGATTCAAAAAAGCTGACTTTTCAATTTTGGACCAGACAACCCCTTTACTTCTTTAGAAATATTGTGGAACGACTTGGAGCAAGCAGTTCCTGGGAGAAAACCCACCAACATACCAGAGTTGAAGCTCTGGGTAGAATGAGCTAAAATTCCTCCAAGCCGATGTTCAGGATTAATCCACATTTATGGGAAATGTTTTCCAGGAGGAGCTCACACCAGATACTGAAAGTAAAGGTTTACATATGTTTGCATATACAGATACATGTGATATTGGATTATTTTCCTAATTTAATAAATGACAAAGGAGGCTAACATTTTTTCCATAGACCAAATTGACAAGGTACATCATTGGATTTGCTACATTGGCAATGTGTGGTTTGTGTGGGAGGGATCTCCTGCTCAATTGGATAAATTCATGTCAATACTCAATGAAAACGAATTAAACATTAAACTAACATTCTCTTATGGCTGTAAACTTAACTTTCTTGATATAGATGTCCAAGCAACACCACAGGGCAATTTCATTACAGATGTCTATCGAAAGCCTACAATCACAAACTCCCTCCTACACCCTAAATCTACTATTTGTGGAATCCCTATCTGCCAGCATTTAAGAATTAAAGGTACCTGTTAAACAGATGAGGCATTGAAGCAACAAGCTAAATATCTGTACCAACGGTTCTAGGAAAAGTGGCTACAACTGCAGACAAATCCGTAAAGAATATAAGAGGGCAGTTAATACCCCTCGCAATGATTTACTATACATAAAATGAACAATACAGGAGCTACCTCTAAACAACAAGTCAGACTAATCACACCATACAATAACCAATGAGATGAATTAACTCAGATTATCCCAAAACATTGGAATGTTTTGAAAACAGACTTTGTGCTAACACAAATACTTCCACCAAGACCATTAATTACGGCAAAAAGATCTACCAATTGTGATGCTGTAAGAATCAGGCTGCACTCAGATGTCATCCGAGTGCAGTCCCATTTGAGAGAGTGGATTCAAACAGGGACAACGGAGAGTGGACCCACTGGACCGTGACGACGAACCCCTCTCGGACGAGCTGACCAGGTGGACCGCCCCCTATACAGGGAGCGTTAGGGGCAGGCCCGTGAGGGACTATCGCCACGGAAGCTGGAGGGTCGACTGAGATAAGAAGGGTACACTGCAGGAACACAGGGACCGAAGGAAACAGCGGAGGAAACAGAGGGAATGGCAAGGAACTACTGAGACGAGGGAGAAGATGGGAATACTACAGAGACACGGAGGCTGACGAGACAATATGGAGACACAGAGGCTGACGGGAGCAAGGAAATGGTAAAGGAGCCGGGCAGGTACCGCACAGAAACAGGAACTGAAGGAACAAAGCAGGAACACAGGAAAATCAGGCAGGTACTGCAGAGGAAGGAGGAGTCCCAAGGTCAGAAAGCTAGGAATGCACAGAGACCACAGGTGACCAGAAGCACTTGTAAACACAAATGATCATCAGGCACAGAGGAGCAGCAGGAAGCAGCTTATATACCAGCATGAGAGCTACTTCCGGGTTACAGTCCTCCATGATGACGGAGAGGACAGGAAGGAGTGCCAACAGAGGAATCAGATGTGCGCACGCGCAGAGCTGAATGCGCCGTGCGCGCGCACCCGGCGAGCTGCAGAAGCCGGGGGCGAGCGCTGCATGACAGTACCCCCGTCTTTACGCCCCTCCTTTTTAAGACTTGAAAGAAACCGGGACAAAATGCGAGGGGCCTGAATGTTCTCACGAGGCTCCCAGGACCTCTCCTCAGGACCAAAACCTTTCCAGTCAACCAAAAACAAAGTTCTCCCTCTAAGTTTTTTCATGGCTAAAATGTCCCTAACTTCAAAGACATCATCCTCGGAAACAGGCGAAGGAGAACAAAGGTTAGAAGAATGAAACTGATTAAAAACTACTGGTTTAAGGAGAGACACATGAAAAGAATTAGAAATACGCAGAGAGGCAGGCAACTTAAGTTTGTAAGAAACGTCATTAATACGAGACAAAACTTCGAATGGACCGATATAGCGAGGACCCAGCTTATGTGAAGGAATTTTGAGACGGATAAATTTAGAAGAAACCCAAACCTTGTCCCCAGGATGGAATATAGGAGAATCGAGGCGTCTTTTGTCCGCATGTCTCTTCATCCTGACTTGAGCCCACTCAAGGGCAGACTTGGTCTCCTGCCAGACCCTGGAGAACTCTCTAGACAGAAGATCAGCCGCTGGTACAGTAGAGACAGGAGGAACCGGAAGAGGAAGACCAGGATGTTGACCGTAGACGATAAAAAATGGAGATTTGTTAGTAGCTTCGCTGGAATGGTTATTGTAAGAAAACTCAGCCCATGGCAGCAAGTCAGACCAATCATTCTGATGGGAATTGGAAAAATGACGGAGATAAGTTACCAAGGTCTGATTAGTACGTTCCACCTGGCCATTGGACTGCGGATGGTAGGCTGAAGAAAAGTCAAGCGAAATGTTCATAGATTTGCAGAGGGATTTCCAGAAGCGGGCGGTGAATTGAACACCTCGGTCAGAAACAATATGTAAAGGAAGACCATGAAGACGAAAAATATGGTGAACAAAAATCTTTGCCAATTCGGGAGCAGAAGGCAAACCAGGTAGTGCAATGAAATGAGCCATCTTGGAGAAACGATCCATGACCACGAAGATGACGGTACAACCAGATGAAGAAGGCAGGTCAGTGATGAAGTCCATCGATAAATGTTGCCACGGAGTGGAGGGTACCGGTAAAGGATGCAAAAGCCCGGAAGGTAGTTGCCTGGGAATTTTATTCTTGGCACAGGAGGGACAAGAGGCGACAAAACTTTGGACGTCCTTGGACAACGTAGGCCACCAGTAATAGCAAGAGATCAGACGGAGGGTTTTTTTGAGACCAACATGTCCAGCTAATTTGGAGGCATGACCCCAAAGTAAGACGCGTTCTTTGTTCTCTTCAGCAACTAAGGTCTTACCCGGAGGCAACGAGGAAAGAGAGAGAGGAGCAACTGTGATGACTCTTGCAGGATCGATGATGTGCGCAGGTTCTTCCTCCATATCCACCGCCTGGAATGACCTAGACAGAGCGTCGGCTCTGGAGTTTTTATCTCCTGGCAGGAAACGAAGTTCAAAGTCAAACCTGGCGAAAAACAAGGCCCACCTGGCCTGCCGAGGATTTAGTCTTTGCGCAGAGCGGATATATGCCAGATTCTTGTGATCTGTGTAAATTACAAAACGATGTAAAGCCCCCTCCAAGAGGTACCGCCACTCCTCCAATGCCAACCTGATTGCCAAAAGTTCTTTATCACCGATAGAATAATTCTTTTCAGAGGAGGAGAAGATCTTAGAGAAAAAACCACAGGGCACAAGACGACCAGAAGAGGATTTCTGCGAGAGCACAGCTCCAGCTCCAATTGCAGAAGCATCTACTTCAAGGATGAAGGGTTTATTGGCCACAGGACGATGAAGAATAGGAGCGGAGGCGAAGGCCTGCTTGATGGACCGGAAAGCCTCTTCGGCCTCAGACGACCATAGATGAGGATTGGCACCCTTCCGAATCATGGAGGAGATTGGAGCAGAAAGAGAGGAAAAGTGAGGGATAAACTGCCGATAGTAGTTAGCAAATCCAAGAAATCGCTGAATTGCTTTCACTCCAAGAGGACGTGGCCAGTTGAGCACGGCAGAAACTTTTCCTGGATCCATACACAAACCAGCGTCGGAAATGATGAAACCCAAGAAGGGAAGAGATGACTGTTCGAAGACACATTTTTCCAGTTTTGCGTACAGCCGATTCTCTCTCAAACGCTGAAGTACTTGCCGTACATCTCTTCTGTGAGTAGACAGATCTGGAGAGAACACAAGGATATCGTCCAAGTACACTACAACACAGGTGTAAAGTAGATCCCGAAAAACATCATTTACAAACTCCTGGAAGACTGCGGGTGCGTTGCATAAACCGAATGGCATAACCAAATATTCATAATGACCATCTCTGGTATTAAACGCAGTCTTCCACTCGTCACCGGAACGGATACGGACCAAATTATAAGCTCCTCTGAGATCCAATTTGGTAAAGATTCGTGCTCCACGTAGACGATCAAAGAGTTCAGGTATGAGAGGAAGTGGGTACTTGTTCTTGATCGTGATAGTGTTGAGACCCCGATAGTCTATACATGGGCGAAGAGAACCGTCCTTCTTCTTGACGAAGAAGAACCCAGCTCCTGCAGGGGAGGAGGACTTTCGAATGAAGCCTCTGGCCAGATTCTCTTGGATATATTCGGACATGGCTTGAGTTTCGGTAGGAGACAATGGGTAAATACGTCCTCGAGGTGGAGTAGAACCAGGAACAAGGTCTATCGGGCAGTCATAAGAGCGGTGCGGCGGCAAGATCTCCGCCTCCTTCTTGTTAAAGACATCCGAGAAGGCGCAATAGGCTGGAGGAATTCCCGTGGATTCCGAAGCAGACCGAAAGGAGGACGCAGGCTTGACAGGAAGCAGGCACCTGTTCAGACAAGACTGTCCCCACCGTAGAACATCTCCAGTGCGCCAGTCCAGAGTGGGTTCGTGATCTCTCAGCCAAGGAAGACCCAAAAGGAAAGAATGAGACAATGAAGGTAAAACATAAAAGGCCAGTTTCTCACGATGAAGAGCTCCAATCTGAAGTTCAACTTCCTCCGTGACTAAGTTGACGGTCTCCCGCAAAGGCTGACCATCGACGGAAGCTATTTGTCTAGGAGTCTCCAAGGGTCTAACAGGTATCCCAAGCCTGTTTACAACCTCAAGCTGAACAAAGTTCCCAGCCGCTCCTGAATCAACATAAGCCTCCAGAGAAAAGTGACGGGAACCTAAATGTAGAATAACAGACAAAACCAGAGGTGGAGAGGAGTCATAACCACCTAGGAAGGCCTCTCTTACCTGTCCTAGGCGGAGGCGTTTCCCGACCTCTGAGGACAGGCGTGTAAGAGATGAGAGGCACTACCGCAGTAAAAACAGAGACCTTGTGCGAGTCTCTCCTTGCGGCGCTGCTCGGAAGACTCAAAGCGATCGACCTGCATGGGTTCAGGAGAAGATGAAGAAACCACTGGGGCTGTTTGAGAAAAAGAAGTCCCTCGAGCAATAGTGGTCTGGCGAAGAGGTCTCTTTTCTCTGGCAAGCTCGCGAGTGCGCTCCTGAAAGCGCAGATCAATGCGTATGGCCAAGGAGATAAGATCATCCAAAGAGGTGGGAGTGTCCCGTCCTGCCAGCTCATCCTTAATCCGTGAAGACAAACCACGCCAAAACGCTCCAACCAAAGCCTCATTATTCCACCCAAGGTCTGAAGACAGAGTCCGGAAACGGATGGCGTACTGAGCTACAGAGAGAGTGGCCTGGCTAAGGTTAAAGAGGGACTCTGTGGTAGAGACCAGACGTCCAGGTTCATCAAAAACCTTGCGGAAGGTATCCAGGAACGGATTGAGTTGGGAGACCAAAGGATCATTACGCTCCCAGAGGGGATTAACCCACGCCAAAGCCTCACCCTCCAAATGGGATACTATAAAAGCAACCTTAGCTCGATCGGTGGGATAAAGTAGCTGAGACAATTCAAAATGCAACTGGCATTGAATAAGAAAGCCGCGGCATGCTTTAGGATCCCCACCATACCGAGGAGGTCTAGCAAGTCGGGGCGAGGGTTGTGGCGCTGAGACAGGAGTGGAGACAGAGGCCACATTCTGGAGGGTGAGAAGCCGATCATTAATAGAGGCCAAAAAATTCGAAATATGGGACTGAGTGTCCCATTGTAGACCTAGCTCCAGCTGAAGGGCAACCAACTGCGGAGCAATACCAGGATCAGAAGGCTGTAAAGCCGCTAGGCGAGACTCCATATTTTTTAAAAACGACATGATCCTAGTCTGGTTTTCACGCAAAAAGAGTAAGTCTTTTTGAGTAGCGGAAGCTCCAGCGGGGTCCATGGCCTGATGATACTGTGATGCTGTAAGAATCAGGCTGCACTCAGATGTCATCCGAGTGCAGTCCCATTTGAGAGAGTGGATTCAAACAGGGACAACGGAGAGTGGACCCACTGGACCGTGACGACGAACCCCTCTCGGACGAGCTGACCAGGTGGACCGCCCCCTATACAGGGAGCGTTAGGGGCAGGCCCGTGAGGGACTATCGCCACGGAAGCTGGAGGGTCGACTGAGATAAGAAGGGTACACTGCAGGAACACAGGGACCGAAGGAAACAGCGGAGGAAACAGAGGGAATGGCAAGGAACTACTGAGACGAGGGAGAAGATGGGAATACTACAGAGACACGGAGGCTGACGAGACAATATGGAGACACAGAGGCTGACGGGAGCAAGGAAATGGTAAAGGAGCCGGGCAGGTACCGCACAGAAACAGGAACTGAAGGAACAAAGCAGGAACACAGGAAAATCAGGCAGGTACTGCAGAGGAAGGAGGAGTCCCAAGGTCAGAAAGCTAGGAATGCACAGAGACCACAGGTGACCAGAAGCACTTGTAAACACAAATGATCATCAGGCACAGAGGAGCAGCAGGAAGCAGCTTATATACCAGCATGAGAGCTACTTCCGGGTTACAGTCCTCCAGGATGACGGAGAGGACAGGAAGGAGTGCCAACAGAGGAATCAGATGTGCGCACGCGCAGAGCTGAATGCGCCGTGCGCGCGCACCCGGCGAGCTGCAGAAGCCGGGGGCGAGCGCTGCATGACACCAATCTCCGTGATCTCCTGGAACATAGTCATTACTCACCTGACCAGAAAATAGTTGGCTCAATGATGAACTCTATCAAGGGTTTCCTTCCGTGTACTTTCTTCAAAGCCTGCAAGAACCTATTGAAAAGTAAAGAATTTAGTAACTCAGGTGAGACTCATGTTTATAAAATTTACACCTGCTATCCTGAGTGACCAAAGGCATTATTTACTATGCGCAGTGTACTTGGAAAAAAAAATCTATATTGTGATGACTACTCAAAAATTGAAAATCAGAACAAAAGAACATATCAGGGATATTGAAAAAGCAAAAACAGCACAAAATGACGAACAACTGAAAACTTTGCCTAAGCACTTCATAGGTTTCCACAACTGCGACTCAAGTAAGCTGTCTATAAAGGCTTTTGACCAAATTTCATTGGGACCACAAGTTTAGGGACCTCTTTAAAGTACTGGTCCAGGCTTAGAGTCACTGGATATACAGGCTGAACACTGTTGCTCCAGCTGGCCTTAAGGAAAATTTCAGTTTTGGGTACTTTTTATAATCCTGGTATCCATTAGTACAAGAAAAAAGTTTTTTTAGGGGTTGGGGTAGTTTCTTTTGTTCTTGATTTTTAACTATTTCTATTTTAGTCTAACACAGTTTATAATCGATCATCTTATCTATGTTTTTCCTATTGTGTTGGGGTCTGCTATGTCGTCCGCCGGACTTACCCATGTCCAAGCGTGACATGAGGGTTCCATTCCAAAGGTTACCCCTCATAGACAGGTAACCTTGTATACAGATGTACCAGACAATCCAAAATAAACTCTACGGGTGTACAGTGTAATTTTGTCAGAACTTTGTTAAATAACACGATTACTATGTTTTGACATAAATTACTTACTATAGGACCAGTTTTAGGATAGAGTATTGAATTCCCTAGGGAGTATCAATCATATTATAACATTCATTGACTATTATACCATAATGGACACAGTATGCATCAATACCCAATATGCATCATGGTCTTGTTGTGTCCATAATAAATTAATCATATTAATGGTGTTATTTAACAAAGTTCTGACAAAATTAAACTGTACACCCATAGAGTTTATTTGGGAATGTCTGGTAAATCTGTATACAAAGTTATCGGTCTATGAGGGGTAACCTCTGGAATGGAACCCTCATGTCACGCTCGGACACAGGTAAGTCTGGCGCACAACACAGAATGCAACTACAATGGAATGGAAAAAGGGAGAGGAAGGCCCTAAAGGTATGGAGCAAGGTATTGGACACCTCCTGACACCAAACTGTGCCTGTCAATAAACTCCCCTAACGCCCTATGTGGGTCCTTTACTCTGCCGCTGTCACGTGTCTAGTCCATTATTGTCTCCTCAATGTACTGTGGTTAGTGCATCAGCAAGCAAGGATGCTAGTGTCACGGGAAGCCTAGGTAGGCAAGAGCTAATAACCCAGGCCCCTGCGATCTCCCTCAACTCTGGGAAACCCTGACTGACCCTCTCCCTGAGTTTACACTGATGGTGTGCATGTCTGGGCCTCCACCCTCACCCTGTCTCCTGTTTCAACCCTAGGCTGAAACCTCCACCCACCACCCAGTGACGAAACCACACACCAATACCCACAGTTAGCACAGGATATCAGAAAATATGCACCACGCCGCGGTCACACAGGAATACACTATAAGTGCACAGGGCAAAACAAATACAAATAAAGGAAGGAGAAAATACGACAAAGGGAAATACACCACCAGATACGATACTCCTTCTCCTAGACCACCACTCCAGACCAAGATAACCAAGCACAAGACAGAAGCTATAATCGGCGACGCCCAATGTTCAGAACTATTTAAAGGCAGTGGGCGTGACCCAGCTTCCAATCCGAGCACCAGCTAAATTAACCCCGGACCAGCTAGATAAAAACTAGCCGACGCCACTGAGCGCATAGTGGACAAAAGCGGAATTACCGCTGTCTGTCGAACGCCCTAGTATGAACAGCGTCCGACATGACAGTACCCCGCCTTCTACGAGGGACCCCAGGGCCCTCACGACTTATAAGACCTGGCTTGTCCGGATGGCGGCGGTGAAACATACTGACCAGCCGAAACGCATGAATGTACGAGGCTGGTACCCAAGACCTCTCCTCAGGTCCATAACCACGCCAGTGTACCAAGTACTGTAAAGTGCGGCGCACTACACGAGAGTCAACCACCTTGGAGACTTCAAATTCCAAATTACCATCCACCAAGACTGGAGGTGGCATCGGCGCCGCATCCACGGAACCCACCACCTTCTTTAAAAGAGATCTGTGGAACACGTTGTGTATCTTGTACACCGTAGGAAGCTCCAATCGGTACGCTACTGGGTTAATGACGGCGGTGACCCTAAATGGACCAATAAACCTAGGACCCAATTTAAGGGATGGTATTTTGAGTCTTATGTTTTTTGTGGATAACCACACCCAGTCATCCACACTCAGGTCCGGACCTGGCACACGCCTACTGTCAGCCACACGTTTGTACTTAGCACCCACACTCAGCAAGCGCTGTTTAACTCTCCTCCAGACTGATGACAGTTGTGCTCCTAACTTGTCTTCCTCCGGGACGCCGGAAGAGCCCCCCTGACTCAAAGTACAAAATTGAGGATGCAGCCCGTAAACACAAAAAAACGGAGACTCCCCAGAAGACTCCTGGCGGTGAATATTGATGGCAAACTCAGCCAAAGGAAGGAACGTCGACCACTCCTCCTGGTTATCAGAAACAAAGCAGCGTAAGTACTGCTCCAAATTTTGGTTCATACGCTCGGTCTGACCATTTGACTGAGGATGAAACGCCGAAGAATGAGACAACTTGATCCCCAGCCGTGAGCAAAACGCTTTCCAAAATTTTGCCACAAACTGAGTACCTTTATCAGAAATGATGTCAGACGGAACCCCATGAAGTCTGACCACCTCCTGCACAAATACCTGAGCCAGAGTCTTAGCGTTAGGCAACGAAGGCAAAGACACAAAGCGCGACATTTTTGAGAACCGATCAACAATCACCAAAATGACCGTGTTCCCGGCTGAGGAGGGCAAGTCAGTGATAAAATCCATGGAGATCTCCGTCCATGGCTTACTAGGTACCTCGAGAGGAAGTAGTGTGCCAACAGGACGGGAGCAGGGCGTCTTAGCCCTAGCGCACGTGGTGCAAGCTGACACGTATGAGACCACGTCCTGTCGGATTTTGGGCCACCAAAACCGATGTGACACCAACTCCAAAGTACCCCTGACCCCTGGGTGGCCAGCCAGGACAGCATCATGATGCTCCGCCAAAACCTTTAAGCGGAGATGAAGCGGTACAAACGATTTGTTGATGGGAAGCTCAGATGGTACCTCCTACTGGGCCTCGGCAATCTCAGCCTCAACCTCGGTTGTGAGAGCCGAAACCACAACACCCTTTTGGAGGATGGGTACCGGATCTTCCCGAGGTTCTCCCCCCCGGAAAACACCTGGACAGAGCGTCCGCCTTAGTGTTGTAAGACCCAGGTCTGTAAGTAACAACAAAGTTGAACCGCGTGAAAAACAATGCCCAGCGAGCCTGCCTGGGAGATAGACTCTTGGCAGACTCCAAATAAAGCAAATTCTTATGGTCGGTAATAACAGTAACCTGATGAACCGACCCCTCCAAGAAGTGTCGCCATTCCTCAAAGTCCAACTTGATTGCCAACAATTCCCTGTTGCCGATATCGTAGTTACGTTCGGCAGACGACAGTTTCTTGGAGAAATAGGCGCAAGGACGCAAATCGCTCAAGGATGAGCCTTGTGACAACACCACCCCCACACCAACCTCAGACGCATCGACTTCCACGACAAAAGGTTTCGATACATCTGGCTGCACAAGAATGGGGGCCGAAACAAAACTGTTCTTAAGAAATTCAAATGCGCGCACAGCAGCCTCAGGCCAAACGGAGAAATTGGTACCCTTTTTAGTCATGTCAGTTAGCGGTTTAGCAATGATAGAAAAATCTTTGATAAACTTCCTATAGTAGTTAGAAAACCCAAGGAACCGCTGAAGTGCTTTTAGGTTATCAGGCCGTTCCCAACGCAACACCGTTTGCACCTTAGCGGCGTCCATTTTAAACCCAGAAGCAGACACAATATAACCCAAGAAAGGCAACTCCTGAACCGAAAATACACATTTCTCAAGTTTTGCATAGAGCTTATTCAATGTAAAAAGCAGGGTGTGATTCTAAATTAAAAATTAACTTTTAATGGATTCATTAAAATTGGTAGACCCAAGGTAATCAAAAACACATAAAGGACTCACAGTATATCACATTTCAAGAGAAGAAATGCCAATAACAAAATCAAACTGCCTCAGTCCTCAAATTCTATGTTTCTCATGAATCAACCTATCATGAAACTGAGGTTTGATGTAAACTGGCAGTGCAAAAAAGTATCAAATTTCACATCACCAATCATTTAGCAGATCAGACCACACATGCTCTCCATATACATATCTATTGCTTGACGGAAAGCAATGACCACTTAAAATGGTGTGCGACAAAAGTATGAACATTTTCACCTTATCAACATTTAACAAGATGATGACCGTTTTTAACTAGTATACAGGCTGGGGAGATGGCATATCCTTATCCATACAAATACCCCATTACTGAATATTACCAGTTTCTTAATGACCCCCAATGTAAGATATTGAAAAGGTATACTTCCCTACGCGTTTCGTTTTCCTGTACTCGTCAGGGGAAGGTTCCTGTATTTCTCCATTAAGATAGGAGGTTTATCCAAAACGGGGTGCTGTGACGGTCATGACATAGAGCTTATTCACTCTGAGAAGCTGTAACACCTGCCTGACATGATCTAAATGATTATCACGGTCGCAAGAATATATGAGTATGTCATCTAGGTACACAATAACGAATTTCCCCAAAACACGCGAGAACACATAATTTATAAAATGTTGGAACACTGCAGGTGCGTTTGTCAACCCAAATGGCATCACCAAATTTTCAAAATGACCCTCAGGGGTATTAAAAGCCGTCTTCCACTCATCACCTTGACGGACTCTTATGAGGTTGTATGCCCCCCTGAGGTCAAGCTTGGTAAACCACTTAGCACCTGCCACCTGGTTGAACAAATCTGGTATCAGTGGCATAGGGTATGGATCACGAACCGTAATCTGGTTTAACTCCCTGAAATCCAGACACGGGCGTAGTCTGCCATCTTTCTTCTTTACGAAGAAGAACCCCGCTGCCACAGGCGAGGATGAAGGCCTGATGTGCCCTTTGCTCAAACTTTCAGCAATGTAATCCTTTAACGCTTGTCTCTCCGGCCCGGAGATGTTAAACATCCTTGCTTTAGGCAACTTTGCCCCTGGTTTAAACCTGATAGTACAGTCATAGGGGTGATGTGGTGGCAACTCTGAACAACCCTTCTCAGAGAACACATCCGCAAAATCCAGAAGTGACTCAGGAAAACTTGAAGTCACAGCAGACACACATGTGGCCAGGCAATTCTCCTGGCAGAATTCGCTCCACTGAATTATGTCCTGAGTTTTCCAGTCAATAACCGGGTTGTGCATAGACAACCATGGAAAACCCAAAACCACCTGTGCAGGAAGATTCCTGAGCACCTTACATGTAACCTGCTCGAAATGTAGAACCCCAATGTGGAGTTTCACCTCAGCCAAACTCAGTAATCTCCCCCTGTGAGTGAGGAGCAGCATTGATGGTGACCACGCGGATAGGATGAGGCAGTTTTTTGATCCTAAAACCGGCCGTGCGTGCAAACTCCTCATCAATGAGATTTGTGGCAGAACCACTATCCACAAAAACAGTGATTGGCAGCTCTCTGCCAGCGAGAATAACTTTGGCAGGGAGCTTGCATTGAGAAACCACCATGGAGGATATGCATAAGCTCAGATTGGTCTCCTCCACACCTTCTGAGCTTAGAAGTTTTCCGCCGTTGCGTTTTTCTTAGACAGCAGAGGACAAATGTTAACAAAATGACCAGTTTTACCACAGTAAAAACAGGCTCCCTGCTTCTTGAGCACAGGGGCTCGATGCTTAACATGTGACACCCCTGCGATTTGCATAGGCTCCGTGGGCTCACCTGCAGCAACCTCACGTGAACCTAAACCCTCTCCCATAGGCGATGTCTCATGCTCCCCCTGACGCAAACGGCGATCAATGCAGACAACAAGACTCATAGCGGAATCTAGAGAAGCAGGAGTCTCGTACATCAGGAGGGCTTTTTTAACCCTTCCAGAAACCCCATGAATAAACTGACTCCGCAGCGCGTGATCATTCCTCTGTGTGTCGACCGCCCAGCGGCAAAATTCAGAACAGTAATCCTCTGCAACACACTCCCCCTGGCGAATAGCGCGTATCTTAAATTCTGCTAGAGCCATTCTGTCAGGATCATCGTAAATGTGTCCAACAGCAGAAAAAAACCTCTCCACTGAGTTAAATGCAGCAGAATCAGAAGGCAAAGAAAATGCCCATGCTTGAGGATCCCCGTTTAGTAATGACAAAACCAGGCCCACACGCTGAGCCTCATTACCTGAGGAGATCGGGCGCATACGAAAGTATAGTTTGCAAGCTTCACGAAAAGCAACAAATTTACTGCGTTCCCCAGCAAACCTTTCAGGCAAAGGAAACTTAGGCTCAGCAACTTTACCTGCCGCTCCAGCTTGCACATTAGATACTGCTAGTCCCTGTTGCTGCACTGCCCCCCTCAACTCAGTGACCTGTAGGGACAGCGCCTCCAACTGGCGGGTTATGGAAGTCATGGGATCCATGGAATTCAAATAATGTTGGCCGATTATAATGTCACGGGAAGCCTAGGTAGGCAAGAGCTAATAACCCAGGCCCCTGCGATCTCCCTCCACTCTGGGAAACCCTGACTGACCCTCTCCCAGAGTTTACACTGATGGTGTGCATGTCTGGGCCTCCACCCTCACCCTGTCTCGTTTCAACCCTAGGCTGAAACCTCAACCCACCACCCAGTGACGAGACCACACACCAATACCCACAGTTAGCACAGACAAGGATAACAGAAAATATGCACCACGCTGCAGTCACACAGGAATATACTATAAGTGCACAGGGCAAAACAAATACAAATAAAGGAAGGAGAAAATACGACAAAGGGAAATACACCACCAGATACGATACTCCTTCTCCTAGACCACCACTCCAGACCGAGATAATCAAGCACGAGACAGAAGCTATAATCGGCGACGCCCAATGTTCAGAAGAACTATTTAAAGGCAGTGGGCGTGACCCAGCTTCCAATCTGAGCACCAGCTAAATTAACCCCAGACCAGCTAGATAAAAACTAGCCGACGCCACTGAGCGCATAGTGGACAAAAGCGGAATTACCGCTGTCTGTCGAACGCCCTAGTATGAACAGCGTCCGACATGACAGCTAGCTTCACCACTGCAGATGGTAAAACACAGGGGAAGTGACAAACGCAGGACAGACAAAGATAAAGGAATATTATACTCACCTTCAGGCTCTGCTGCCAAGCTCCATAGGAGCATATAAAACAGCACCAGGAATCCAAACTCTGACAGCTGCAGCAAAACCACCAACACAGGAGTGCTCCTCACTCAAGGCTAGTCTGTATAGAATAACTCTATTACCGATGATAAGCTGATGGGTCATGTGACTATTTAAAGGAAGGTGAAAGTGGTTACCAACTAACATCAGCTGTCGATCCTAAAAAAGCTGCCAAGAGACTGACATTAACTACTATGTGTGTGTTAAATTTTGGAGATGTAGGTGTTAAATTAACAAATTTATTCAGGGAAAAAAATTGGGTGGGCTCCCGTGCAATTTTCTTTGCCAGAGAGGGAAAGCCAGTGACTGAGGGCAGATAATAATAGCCTAGAAAGGGACCATTGTTATTGCCCCTCCCAGCTAAAAACATCTTCCCCAGCCAACCCAGACAAGGTACATCTATAAGATGCACCAATTCTGGCACTTAGCCTCTCTCTTTCCATTGCCCTGTAGCTGTGGCATATGGGGTAATAAGGGGTTAATGTCACCTTGCGATTGTAAGGTGACATTAAGCCTGGTTAATAATGGAGAGGTGTCAATAAGACACCTATCCATTATTAATCCAATAGTATAAAAGGGTTAAAAAATACACACACAATAAGAATAAAGTCTTTTAATGAAATAACTAAACACACAGGTTTTCCCTCTTTATTACATCTCAATTCAAGTGAAGCCCTCGTTCTCCTGTAAAGAATGAAAAATAAAACAGCAACAATATCCCATACCTGTCCACTGTGCAGTCATTTCCCACACTGCAATCCATCTCAAGGGGTTAAATAGTTTACAACCTGCAGCGGTGCTAATGCTACCATCCTGGCTGTAAACCACTGTGTAATGAATGAAAAGCTGCCTTTGCAGCCTCCCTGCCTGACCAGACATGAACTCTGTAGCGTGGGAAAATTTCTGAACTTTTTCCCACGCTACCGAGTTCACTTCAGGTCAGGCGGGGCTGCTGCACAGCCTCAATGACTACTGCTGACGTCACTGAGCATGTGCAGACTCACAGTCCAGATACAATGGTCCAAAACACGAATGCAGTTCAGTAACAGGATAAAATGTATTCTTTCATGGCAGATCTCTCAGGACCAGATAGATTGTATAAACGGGCCTTGGGCAATTTAACATTAGAAACCAGGTCTATAGTACAATCAAATGGGCGGTGTGGTGGTAAAGCCTCAGCCTCTTTTTCCGAGAACACATCCTCAAAGTCTCTCAGGTACTCCGGAATACCCTCGAGACTGACGGATGACACAGACACCGAAATAATGCAACATTTAGAACAATTAAGTCCCCACTTTACAATATCCCGGAACTCCCAGTCAATAACCGGGTTATGTAGTTGTAACCATGGAAACCCTAACACCAGTCCAGCCGGGAGATTGTCCAGGACAAAGCATGACATACGCTCCTGGTCTAAGGCCCCCACCTTGAGGGTAAACTCCTCAGAGATTAAATTAACCCCATTCTTTGCGATAGGTGAAGAGTCGATAGCCACAAGATTAATGGGAGTCTCCAGCCTAACTGTCCCTAACTTACAGGTGGCCATCAGTTTGGAGTCAATAAAATTCATGGAGGACCCGCAGTCCACTAAAGCCGAGGTAGCAAAAACACAGTCCATAACAGCTAGTTCCACTTTCAACAATATCTTTGAAAATGTTCAGACAGTCCCCTCAGGAACAAACACCTGAGAGCTGAGTTGCTCCAGGAAATCTCAGAAGACCACCGCCGGAACTCCGAACAGTACCACTCGGCTGAAAGCTTACCCTGAGAGAGCCCCATAATAGTGTCCTCTGCCAGTCTAACACGATCCGGTTCGTCATATATTAGTCCCAGAGCATCAAAGAACATATTCACAGACATTCTTTCAGGGCGGTCGGAGATAAGGAAAATGCCCACGACTCCGGACCCTCCCGAAGTAAAAATATAACTATCCCCACCCGCTGATTCTCATCCCCTGAAGATCGGGGTCTAAGGGAAAATAATAGTTTGCAACTCTCCTTGAACACATGGAATTTTTTCTTCTCACCAGAGAACGTGTCAGGTAGTTTAACATAGGGTTCAGGAGAGTGCAGAAAAACATCAGTCATCTCACCTGACTTACTGACAGAGGAAGAGGAAACACCCTGGACTATCTTAACTGTCTCTACAAGCTCCCTCTGCACCTGCTTCTGAGAGGTAGTCAAGGTCCTATGCTCCATGGATAATGTCTGCATCATATCTGTGTCAGGTTAGTTATTTGATCCACCAAGGTATGCAGCGGATCCATGACCAGAGAGAAAAAAAAAAAGTGTGAAATCTCTTTTAAATGATTCAAGGTCAGTGATAATGTCACGCTGCAGCAATGCAAGTGCAGCGCCCCAGAGTCCTGGTCGTTGCAGTACTGTGGCTCCGCCACTATGGGGAGCTATGGTACGTCTGATTGCACTAAAGAAGTTTCTCTGACCAGGTAACACTCACACTACACTTCACACTCCGGCCACCAGGGGGGGTGGTTCTATCTAGTAGGCCACTCCTCACACTCTGGTAAAACTGGGGGTTGGACAGGACGACAGGGAGAGAAGTAACTGGGAAGAGCTGGTGAGAGGACCTGTCAGGGATGGGATCCTGGCAGACTCCTAAGAGCAGAACTAACCAGTGAACAACGGGAATACAGAAAAGAGGGATTAGGACCAGAAGGAGTCGTGCTGTTAGACCGAGGCAACATCCTTCTGAGGCGCAAACAGTCGGTGGCCGGAACGCCGAGCAAGTAAGAGACTCTAAGTACTACTGCAAACCACGGCAGGGCAGCCAATTCTAGGTTGGCTGTCTCACACAAATCACCTAAGCAGACATCGGAGGCAGCTGTGGGAGAGGGGCGACTCTAGGGTCCCGGAAGAACTCCAGGCCAACCCCGTCATACGGGTGCGTCCTACCATATCACCTGGGGGACGGAGAGAACGAACATCAGAGACAGACAGATTTAGTTGTGAGGACTATCCCGGGAGCTCAGCAGGGAAGGACTACAACACCCAGCGCTAGAAGGTAGACACTGATTCCCACCTGTAAAGAGAACTCCTGATATGCCTTTGGACCGGCCGGTCTCTGACAACCCGGCGGACAGCGCTCTGGACTGAGGTCTCTAAAACCTTCAGTAAAGAAGTAAAGAGACTGCAACCTGGTGTCCTCGTTATTTACTACAGCGTCACCACCATCATCCACATCATATCTATCACTGTACGCCCCTCGGCAGGGTCACGGACCGGGGCCTAGCCACCGTGACAACCCCAGAGCAGAGACTCAGAGGCCCGGTACCGGGTACCCCTCGGCCCTGCGGCAGTGGGGGCGCTACAACTTGGCGTCACGAACAGGATTTACTTAAGCCTGAAGAATCAGGTCATGTGTGCCTTGGAACTGTGATTTATTGTGCTTGGACTGTGTATTGCCATTTACCGCCAAAATTCGCCATTGCCGCGCACGGAGGGAGGAGCCTTAGCTTCGTGGGCGGAACCAGCCAAAAGAAGCGCGGAACGGAAAGCGCAGTAAGGCGCCAATCCCGGAAGAGGAACTCCGACCTCCAGCAGGTTAGTGGGAGGAAGGGACAGCCATGTCCGAGTCGGGAGGAGAGGAGGTGGCGGCCGCAGCCGCGGACGCAGGGGCAGCTCCGGTCCCCGCAGCTAGTGAAGCCGCGGCCCTAATACCACCACCAGTTGCCGCAGAACCCGCTGTCCCCCTCAGCCAGTCGGACACTGCCGCTAACACAAAAGCCATAATGCCCTTCTCCATGCCGTACCTGCCCGGAGCGGCCTGGCTCCCACGATACTCTGGGGAGTCGCATACATTCACTGACTTTAAAGAAGGGCTCTGCAGCCTGCTCGAGTTCTATCCCCTGACCGAGCCTCAGAAGGTTCATATGATAACCGGCCAACTCTTTGGGGCGGCTCTGAGAGAATTGAAGTCCTGGCCCGCCGAGGATAAGGGAACTGCACAACAGATTTTTGCAAAGCTTAAAGCCACCTTCGATACTCGCACTGCTACAGAAATTAAACTGACTTTCTATGGATGCAAACAAAGACCGCAGGATAGCTTACGGGACTATGCCCTTAATCTCCAAGAGGCGATGCGGGCCATTAAGCAGAGTGACCCCGGCAGCATGCAAGATGAGGACAAACTTCTGAAGGAGCGGTTCATTGAGGGGCTCCTGTGCAGTCACCAGCGGGGCCAATTGCACTTCCTGGCCATGCAAAATCCAGACTTGACTTTTGCGCAATTCAAAGATAAGGCTATCCAGGCATTGCAGGAGCGACAGCCCAGCCGCGCAATACCACCCAGGCGCCCCGCTCTCACATACCACCAGGAGGTGGCATCGGATGCCCCAGTTGCCGCGGAGGCCGACGCCCAGAGCTTCGAGGACGACTCCCCTGCAGGACTTCGCCTCCAGATGCAAGAGCTAACCAAGAGCGTTGCTGCCCTAGCCCGGACGGTGCAGTCCCTACAGGAGGCCCCCAAGGAAAAGATCCAGCTAGCCTCCGGACCAGAAGATGTCCCCTGAACGCGACAGAAGAGGACCCCACCGACCAGAGGCCGGGACAGCGATCGCTTCCATCAGGACGGACGACCCATCTGCCGCCGATGTCACCAGGTGGGCCACCTTGCAAGGTACTGTCCTTTAAACGAGCAACCCCTGGGGCAAAGGGCCAACCCCCAGGAGTAGGACGGTCAGGCCCGCAGCATTGGAGAACCAAGTATATTGGAGGACGACCAGTTCTCCCTGTAGTGGTTGATGGAATCCCCTTGAACGCTTTGCTGGACACCGGTTCTCAGGTGACGACTATACCTTACGTGCTTTATAAACGGTATTGGGAGGACGCTGATATTACTCGTGGCCCTGACGATGATTTCACCATAATAGCCAGTAATGGTCAGCCGTTGCCACAAGTAGGGTATAAGGACGTCACCATCAAGGTGGGGCGGGTGGAATTGAAAACCCAAGGGATTGTGATTGTTGATATTGATCGTCGAGAATGTAATCCCATGATGACTCTTGGTACTAATGTTATAGAAAATTGTCTTGCAGAAGTTATTGTTTTGTTGCAACAGGTGGCAGAAACCGCTGGCCACAGCGAGCAACGGGCCCTGCAGAAGGAAATCAGAGCTCTGATGCAGAGACAGCAGGTAGAGCTGACTGGTGGTGAGATTGGTCGTGTCACTGTGAGTGATTCAAACCCCATCGCGATACCCCCCCAGGAGTGAGATGTTAATATGGTGTCGGGCAGCCATAGGCCTCAGGGGTAAGGACTACCAGGCCTTGGTAGAACCCGTATATTCAGACAATAGGCCTACTGTTCTGACAGCCCGGGGGGTGGTCGACGTCCGCCAGGGGAGAGTGCCCGTACGTGTCCTCAATTGTGGGGAGGAAGAGGTTCACCTCACCAAGTACACCACGCTCGCCAAACTGTTCACTGTCAATAATAGTGTGATACAGACACCTGAGCCCTTGGTCCCGTCAAACGTGGCGGAGGACAAAGGTTCTGCAGAGCACTCGAAAGACTGGTGTCGGGAATTGCATGTGGGCACTGACTCTACCCCATCCCATCAAAAACAGGGGGCCTACAGGGTGGTACACGAGTACGAGCAGGTATTCAGCAAACACCCCTTAGATTTTGGGCAGGTGAAAGGGATCCAACATCACATCCCCACGGGAGATCACCGACCCATGAAAGAAAGATATCGCCCTGTACCCCCAGCTCATTACCAGTGTGCTAAGGACATGCTGCGGGAAATGAAGGAGGATGGGGTGGTGAGAGACAGCTGTAGCCCCTGGGCAGCTCCGTTAGTCCTCGTTAAAAAGAAAGATGGTACCATGAGGATGTGTGTTGATTACAGGCAGTTGAATCGCATTACACATAAGGACGCATACCCACTGCCCAGGATAGAGGAGTCTCTGGCTGCCTTAAAATCTGCTAACTACTTCTCTACCTTAGATCTCACCAGTGGGTACTGGCAGGTTCCTGTAGCGGAGGCGGACAAAGAGAAGACGGCCTTCACGACACCAATGGGTCTCTGCGAGTTCAACTACATGCCCTTCGGATTGTGCAATGCTCCCGGGACGTTCCAGAGGATGATGGAGTGCTGCCTAGGACACATGAACTTTGAAACTGTGCTGCTGTATTTGGATGATGTCATTGTCTTCTCTAAGACCTACGAAGACCATCTGAAGCACCTGGCCGAGGTGTTTGAAGCCCTGTCCAACTTCGGCTTAAAGGTGAAACCGTCCAAGTGTCATCTGCTGAAACCTAAAGTGCAGTACCTGGGCCATGTGGTGAGCGCTGAAGGAGTGGCCCCAGACCCTGACAAGGTCACAGTGATCAAGGACTGGCCAAAGCCCAGTGACCTCCACGAAGTCCGGCAGTTCCTCGGGCTGGTAGGCTATTACCGAAGGTTCATTAAGGACTTCACCAAGAAGGTCGCACCCTTGCAAAACCTGTTGGTGGGCCAACCAAAGAAGACCAAGGGGAGGAACACCCCCTTTGATTGGAACAAGGAGCTGGAGGAATCCTTCACCTGTTTGAAGTCGGCACTGACGGGAGAAGAGGTACTGGCTTACCCCGAATACGACCAACCGTTTGTGCTGTATACAGACGCCAGTAATGTGGGATTAGGAGCCGTGCTGTCTCAGGTCCAGAAAGGCAAAGAAAGGGTGATCGCTTACGCCAGCAGGAAACTCCGTCCCACGGAAAGGAACCCTGACAACTACAGTTCCTTTAAACTGGAATTCCTTGCCGTTGTCTGGGCAGTGACAGAGAGGTTCAAACACTACCTGGCCTCCGCGAAATTCACCATCTTCACGGACAACAATCCGCTAACGCATCTGGATACTGCCAAACTCGGGGCTTTGGAACAGCGATGGATGGCCCGGCTGTCCAACTACGATTACACCATCAAGTACCGGGCAGGACACGAGAATGCCAATGCCGATGCCTTGTCCCGAATGCCCAATTTGCCAGAAGCGGGAGAAGACCCGGAGGCACTTAAAGAGGTGGAGCTGCCTGCATTCCATCGCCCCAAAGCCACTCAGAGCTCTCATCATGTGAAGAACAGGCACAAGAACCAACCGGATGACACGCTGAATCCCCTGCCCCATCACGGGTGGGCGGAAACCCAGGATGGTGACCCCGCAGTCCGTCGGGTGAAAGAGCTCTTGACGCAGGCAGGGTCGCACCCTGGCCCAGATGACCCACAAGAGACCCAACAGCTGTGGAAGGGGAGAAGCAAGCTGTTTATCCATGATGGCAAGTTGTGCAGGAGGAGCATCGACCCACGTACTCACGAATTGGTGTGGCAGATAGTGGTGCCAAGGCGAGATGCGCCCATGGTTCTGGGAGCCCCAACCTGCCAGTGCTACCCAGACTCACTAGAAGTGTAGTTAGAAGACAGTGCACTACACCAGCGGTAGCAAGCATAGCGGGCCCTGTTAGGCCAATAGCAACCCCTGCGCTGCGAAGGTCCACACGCAGCACTCAGAACCAAACTCCCCTCCGCTACAAAACTTGGAGGTATTGATAAGGGCTGCTATCTAGTTGAAAATGTTTGTGTACATATTTTTGTTACAGGTTTATAATGGACAATAGAGTAATGGACGGGGAATTGCTCAAAAACTTTCAAAAGGGGGACCCCTTTGTTTACCCGGGGTCCCCGCTGTTTCAACCATTGAACTGTGCATGACCTAACTTTTGCAACGTTCAAGAGTCCTCACCTCCCATAAAGGGAAGCACTGTTATGTTTAATTGTTTATGCTAGTTCAAAATTGTGTGTGTGTTTTCTGTTAACATGTATTATTGTTCTTGTTTTCCCAGTCCCGGAGTACTGGATTTAACCGGGGGGGAGTGCAGCGCCCCAGAGTCCTGGTCGTTGAACGCCGAGCAAGTAAGAGACTCTAAGTACTACTGCAAACCACGGCAGGGCAGCCAATTCTAGGTTGGCTGTCTCACACAAATCACCTAAGCAGACATCGGAGGCAGCTGTGGGAGAGGGGCGACTCTAGGGTCCCGGAAGAACTCCAGGCCTACCCCGTCATACGGGTGCGTCCTACCATATCACCTGGGGGACGGAGAGAACGAACATCAGAGACAGACAGATTTAGTTGTGAGGACTATCCCGGGAGCTCAGCAGGGAAGGACTACAACACCCAGCGCTAGAAGGTAGACACTGATTCCCACCTGTAAAGAGAACTCCTGATATGCCTTTGGACCGGACGGTCTCTGACAACCCGGCGGACAGCGCTCTGGACTGAGGTCTCTAAAACCTTCAGTAAAGAAGTAAAGAGACTGCAACCTGGTGTCCTCGTTATTTACTACAGCGTCACCACCATCATCCACATCATATCTATCACTGTACGCCCCTCGGCAGGGTCACGGACCGGGGCCTAGCCACCGTGACAACCCCAGAGCAGAGACTCAGAGGCCCGGTACCGGGTACCCCTCGGCCCTGCGGCAGTGGGGGCGCTACACAGGTATGTGCAGAATCCACGAAGGAGAGTGGGTGACAGAAAAAAAAGGTCACACTTGCCACACTGCAGCCCAGTGCACGCTGCACTGCGCCACCAGGTGGCGACAGAGAGTGGTCAAAACAAGCCAAGTCCGTAACAGTCGGTAAGCGTCCCAGCAAGCCCAAAACTATCACTGACACAAGCTGCCAGCAAGAGCACCAAGAAATAGCCACTCCCAAATCAAAGAGAGGCAGGAATAGTTAACCCCACCATGACCAGGCCAGAGCAGGAGAAACATGGCAAATTCCGACCCGGATCATGACAGATACCCAAATAACACCATCACAACCTCTCCCCTCATAATAAGTGAGCACGCCATGAGGTCTCTGGCGTCATAGACCTCTGGCCTGCTCACTTTAGTCCACATTGCTCCACTGTTTATAGTTCCTTGTACAGTGGTAGGGATTGCAATAATTATGAGCACTTGTTGTCCTTCCATAAATTCCTGGGGCCTGGCGTAACGGTCATACCAGGTTTTTTGACTGAACTGGGTTATTCGCTGATGCTCATTAGCCAAGGTAGCTAGCTGAGAGAGACGGTCTCTGAACTCTAGAACGTAGGGAATGTTGGGCGTTCTGATGTCTGCAATACCTTGCTCCAATTGTTCTTTCAGAAGAGTGAGAGGCCCACGGACCTTCCAGCCAAACAGATTGGTCCCTGGTGAGGTCCGGATGTCGCGGTGCTTGAAGGGCTGTAGTCGGGTGACTGCTCCCACAAAATGACACTGCTACTCCCCAATGTCATTTCCAAGGAAGTCTTCCCATAACTCCAATCCAACACAGTTTTTCTCCAAAACCATAATCCAAACGCACCAACGCTCGCTGTATATATTTGCGGGCACCCCCCTCCAGGACAATGGGAATTTCCGGGCCCTGATGAATTGCCTCAGGTCGCACCACACGGGGATCAGCAATAGTCAGGAAAGCCCCCGTGTCTCTAAATCATGACACTTTGTATCCATCAATTAAGACATCCTGCAGGTGGCGTTGCCGTTGCTCTGGGTAGCTAAAGGACAAAGGCCGGAGTCCGTACACTCCAGGAGGGGTATCTATGGTGCTGTGGTCTGTGGTCCACTCTGGTGGGAGTGGTGGTAGCTCTTCCTCAGGAGGGATGGAGTGCATAAGATGCACTGGACGAGGTGAGGCAGCGTGGGGCTCCCTCCGAATCCTTGAGGGACAGCCAGACTGCAAATGTCCAGGTTGCCCACACCCATAACATCTCCTCTCTGTGATACCCCCAGGTCGTGGTGGGAACTGTTGGGGCCCAGGATGGTGATTGTCATCGGCTTGCGACTAGGTGGAAGGGCAGATATAATCGGAGGGGGACGGGGAGCGGGAGCAGGCCATGGTTTATTGACCAGAAGCCTCCTCCATTGCGGTCGGATAGTAAGGGCTTCATTGGCCAGGGCTGCAGCTCTATCCACGGTACACGGCATGCGCTCCCGGACCCATTCCCGTACCTCTGCGGGGCACTTGGCAAGAAATTGTTCTATAAGGAACGCCTGTATAACATCTTCTACAATAAAGGCGTTTTCTGCTTCCAGCCATCTCCGACATGCCTGGGACATCTTATGTGCATACATCCTAAACGATCTCCCCGTGGCGCAGGGGAGGTCTCGGAACTTGGCCCTATATGAGTCTGGGGTGATAGCATGGTAATCCAGGATAGTCCACTTTACAATGTTATAATCCCAATTCCACTGTGAGTCAATGGTTCGGTAAGCCTCTGCCATGCTTCCGTTCAGGAGTCCCACTAACAAACGCATCCAGCCAGAGTGGGGCACCTCCATCACAGCACACTGCTGCTCAAAGTCCTTGAAGAACCCCTCCACATCCCCGGAAGCCTCATCAAATGGCTTAAACTCTGTCCGGGTGATCTGTACAGGCTCCCGGATCGTTGGGTTTACACTCCACATTGCATTACTCCCTCTTTCAAGCTCCATTGCTTCTTGTCTCCGCTGTGCCCGGTGGGCAGCCTCCTCCTTATACTCCTGAGAGATGCTTGGGCCCAGAACCGCCATCTCTTCTTCATACCACATCAACCACTGGCTTCTTGGGATGGGGATCCCTGTCTCCAGTGCCTGTCCTTCAGACCTCTGGGAGGAGGTGGCCGGGCTAGCACCCACCAGTAGGTCAATTAAGGCTTCTTTAGTCAGTCCCTGGTAGTTCAGGCCCAGGTCTCTGGCTCTCTCCTGTAAACTGGATACAGTCCAATTTCTGTACTCACTCTGTGGGTGGTTCTCCATTGGGTTACACTGTTGATCCCACCGCTGCCACCTGTTGTCACGGGGTCCTTCTCCGATACCACACAATCAACAGTGCGAGGGAAGTGTGAACAATTCCAAGACCTTTTTTATAGGCAAAACTAAAAGGTCCATAAACAATCCACCACACTGAGGATACAATAGTCCAGAACATGAATGCAGTTCAGTAACAGGATAAAATGTCCAAGGAGATGAGAGTCCAATAATCCAGCAGACAGAGGATAAAAAAAATCCATATGCATCCCTTTCTCTCTGACGTGCTGTGTTCACACCATCCTCTCCACACAGGAACTGACTTCCAGCTCCTGTTCTCCCCAGCCCCCTCCTTATGTCCAGGGGTAGTCAGACTGGTTGGGGTGGTTTTCAGACCTCCCAGACCTGACAAAGGTGCCTAGGGGATTAAGGCACTACAGGGGGTTGATCAAGAGGCATAGATACAGTCAGGCTGCAGACAGTAAAGGTACCTTCACACGAAGCGACGCTGCAGCGATAGCGACAACGATGCCGATCGCTGCAGCGTCGCTGTTTGATCGCTGGGGAGCTGTCACACAGACAGCTCTCCAGCGAACAACGATGCCGAGGTCCCCGGGTAACCAGGGTAAACATCGGGTTGCTAAGCGCTTAGTAACCCGATGTTTACCCTGGTTACCAGCGTAAAAGTAAAAAAAACAAACAGTACATACTCACCTGCTCGTCCCCCAGCGTCTGCTTCCTGACACTGACTGAGCTCCGGCCCTAACAGCACAGCGGTGACGTCACCGCTGTGCTTTCACTTTCACTTTAGGGCCGGCGCTCAGTAAGTGTCAGGAAGCAGACGCTGGGGGACGCGCAGGTGAGTATGTACTGTTTGTTTTTTTTACTTTTACGCTGGTAACCAGGGTAAACATCGGGTTACTAAGCGCGGCCCTGCGCTTGGTAACCCGATGTTTACCCTGGTTACCAGTGTAAAACATCGCTGGTATCGTTGCTTTTGCTTTCAAACACAACGATACACGGCGATCGGACGACCAAATAAAGTTCTGGACTTTATTCAGCGACCAGCGACATCACAGCAGGATCCTGATCGCTGCCGCGTGTCAAACTAAACGATATCGCTAGCGAGGACGCTGCAACGTCACGGATCGCTAGCGATATCGTTACAAAGTCGTTTCGTGTGAAGGTACCTTTAGTGAGCTAATCCAATTATCAGCCTCTTGGAGGGTAATTAAGACTCTAAACAATATGGGGAATGCAGGGAATGATACAGGGCAACAAGAGAACACTATAAAAATCAGTAAAGTATAAATATGCACAAAGTGATACCCACATAACATATCACACCATTACAGGTGGCAATATCCATGGTCCCATACCAGCCTGAGTATACCAGTCCCAGCTATCTGCTTTAGCAAGGCTTGCTGTCAAAAATGGGGGGACCCCACGCTGTTCTTTTTAATTATTTATTTAAATAATTTAAAAATATGACGTAAGGACCCCTCTATTCAGAATAAGCAGCCTTGTTGAAGCTGACAGCTGAGGGTTGCAGCCCCCAGCTGTGAGTTTTGCCTGGCTGGTTATCAAAAACACAGAGGAACCATTCATATGCGCCTTAATTCTGAGATTCAGGGAGTGGAAGTGACGTCAGTTTCTCACAAACTTCTGTTATTTGCTGACGACATGCTATTACTTTTGTCGTCCCCTAAGACATCTTTGCCGGCCCTCTTACTTACTCTAGAAAGCTTCAAAACTATATCAGGCCTCCACTTAAACACCGGCAAATTCTACGCTATGAACATATCCCTTTCGCGACCTACTGTATCATTTCTTCAACACAACTTTCCGTTCCAATGGGCCACTGACCACCTGGACTATTTGGGGATTAAACTAACAGCTAACCTAGACTCCCTTTATGCGGCTAATTATCCTCCTATGCTTCGGAAACTTCGCCTCCTGCTCCAATCATGGGAGAAATTGCATCTCTCTTGGTTGGGCCATGTACGTGCGCTAAAAATGACAATCCTCCCCAAACTGCTCTATTTATTTCGCGTTCTGCCTGTACCTATCCCCTCACACTTTCTCAAAATGGCCCAAAGATCTATAGACACCTTCGTATGGAGGGGAGGCATCCCGAGGGTTAACAAGGCTACTTTATACCGTCACCGCCTGAAAGGGGGTTTGGGAGTCCCCAACCTTTTGAAA